>NC_141107.1:30906339-31056339 GCF_041138505.1 Cibotium barometz | reverse complement strand
TCCTCATCATTTTAAAAAAATGAATGTTGCAAATGTACAGTTTTTCTAAGTTTCTCATTTAAAAAAGGCTACTACAAGTGCCCGCGACCTTGACTAAAGTGCTCACACATACATCTATCTACCACGTGGCCTACATCATCGATGGCTCAGAGATGGTTTTACTTTGTTGGGGCAGGTTACATTGGGTTGTGGGGTCTCTCTCTCTCTCTCTCTCTCTCTCTCTCTCTGAGATTTTCACATGGCTCCTCACTGTTTGGAGCCTCACATCTTCTCTTGTCTCCAGTCGTCTTGTCGTGATGGCAGCTTCTCTTCACGCGTCCATGTCTTCCTTTTCCTTCAGTCTTCTTGTGGGTGGCAGCTTCTCTTCTCGTGTCCATGTCTTCCTTCAGCTTTTCTTCTTGGTATGGATCTTCCTCTTGGAAAGAGATGCTCTTCTTCTTTCATGGCTGGGGCCATGAGCTTGTTTGTCAGGTCTTCTTGCTCCATGATGTGAGCAACATGTTTAAATGTTTTGTTGACATTTATTTTGGGCTTTTGATTTTTATCTTGTGTCATTATGCAATGCAAACCCAAATCTATGTGGGAGGTCTTACCTCTTGCCTTATTCTAGATAAGGGTAGTGTTTGATCCCATTTTTACACTGATTTAATGTGACCAATACATAATGCATATAGCATCCATTCTAATGTACATTCCCAAATGCAGCTCTGGCTATGAATAATCTTGAATTTGAGTGAGATTTACAGGCATTAACTAAGGGTTAAATGCAAAATGATGACTATCACAAATTTATCAGCACAATTTTACCAGAAATTACATTAAATCAAGGGTAACCAATTTGTACGGAATGGTTGGAGTATCAAACCAACTTTGATTTGAAATATGAAGTCATAGGGATCTGTATTAGATACCTCATGGTTAATTTGAACCCTCAATTGCACCAAAATATAGTGCTTAGCACTAATTAATCATTGATTAGTAAATTAATCCTCTTTTTTGTGTGCAAAAAACAGAGTATGCGGGGAGTCCAGATTTGGTGCCTTAGACTTCAAATGAGCTCAAATGCTTTCAAGGCCATCAATAGCAATGAGTCTAGTAGAGGACTAAGCCAATAAACACAAGATTTGACCAAATATTGAATGCTTAATCTCTGTTAAACCAAAGTCACTTGTAGATTTGATGAAGAGCTTGGATCTCACTATAGACTTGATCAAATTGAATTCTGACTTAACCAGCTTGTAGAGCATGCTTGAAAACACTTGGGGCTAAGAGGAATTAGACCCATTTGAACTGTGGAAGTGAAGATCTCAAATTTTCTCCCAGAAATAGGCGCCTGCTAAATTCGCGACTTCTCCTGAACCCGTCGGTGGTTTGCTGCGCTGATTTGATGAGCTTGAGTAGCAATGAGTTGGCTGGTTGTGGCTAGAAGGGTTTGGCCTAATGTGATGTGTGCAGGAGAGGGAGCTCCTCCACTGGCTGGGGGTACAGAGGTGAGTTGAAAAATAACTAAAAATTTGATTAATTTCTAATTATCTACTAATCTAGATTAATTAGATAATGGGCTCATAAACCTGATGGATTCTAGGCATGGCTCTGATACCATGTTGAAATTAGAGCAATGTGGTGGATCAAATACTAGAATCAACATCATTAACAAAGTGATTAGCAAATAATTAAGATGTGATTAGTGAGTAATTAATAAATAATTAAGATGTGATTAGTGAGTAATTAATAAATAATTAAGATGTGATTAGTGATTAGCAAATAATTAAGATGTGATTAGTGAGTAATTAACAAATAGCTTAATGTAGGCATGAATAATCAAAAACTAGCAAATTCTCATTAGGCCAATGCCTCAATTTATAGAGTTTACATCCAAGCATCAAATCCCACTGATTTCTCCTTGATTCACTCCACCTCTCCTAGAATATCTTCACCTCTTTTGCTTGATTCTCTCCGCCTCTTTACTTTTCCCAGAATATCTCCACACTTCCTAAATCTTCTCATGCTACCCTTTATTCTCTCCCAATAGATTCTTCTCCCCTTTTCACAGGTTCTTTCACATTTACACATTCTCTTTTACAGCCTCTAACCAAGGGCTTGTTCTTGCACACACCCTATTCACTTGTATATTTCAACAATGAAGAGCTGCTTTCTGGTTTTGAGAAATCACTATTAGCATCTGCGCTATGAAGAGCTTGATCACCTTGATTTTTTGATAGCTTATGGGTGTGCCACCCACTGATCTTTTCCACTCTTAAGAGTGCCAATGTCTCCGCCTTCAACTCCTTGCATGCTTATTATCTGCTTGAGCTTCTTTAATATTATTTCTGTAAAAGGGATGGGCATTGTTTGTTTAATCTTTTGCATGATACTAGCCAAGATCGAGGCTTTCAAGAAGAGAATGTAATGGGTGCCTTTGATGTGCTAATTTGCCTTTAGTAAAAAAAATAAAATTAGGTTTCTTTGATGTTTTAATTCGCCACTAAAGAGAACTATTCTTTGAAGGTGCTTATTATTTGATCTTCTCTTCTTCTAATTTGCAACCACCTCTTTGCACTCCCTCAAAATGTAAACCTTTGGCATCTTTGCAAGCAATTGAAATTCAAAGCACCCTAGTTTCTCAAAATACCCTCCCAAAATTTGAAAATTGAAGCTTTTCTTGAATCAAAGCTGAAAATTATGTACTTCTCTTGAGATTTAAAAATTGGAAATATTTGTTACCTCCTCTTTGCACACCTTCCAAAGCTTGATTTCTCTCGAAAAGTGCAACAATGAAAATCCCTCCTTGTAGTCTGATTCTCAAGTAAAAAGCCAGCAAAATATATACTGAAACCTTAGCTTTAAGCTTTGGAAAGAAGATTAAGAAGGAAGATTAAGAAGGTGATTAACATAAGAAAATGCCCAGAAATCACACAAACAACTAAGCTATAATACCTTCTTGATCTTTTTCTCTCTCTCCATAACTAAAAGGAGACATGTTTGTACAAGATAGAGAAGAAATGCAAGAAGCAAGAAAGTGGAAGAGAGCGAAAAAAGAAAGACACAACTCCCTTTTTTAGGAGAAAGAAGTCATGCACTTCTCCAACCGGGCCCAAACTGCCTTCTCTTAATAGTTTAATAAATTGAAAAAGTATACAACTTTCTTAATCCTAAGGTTTCAATTTGAGGATTTATTTTATAGTTGACTAAGGTTCTCATGCTACCAAAAAAGTGAACAAATTTAAATTTTGTGTAGTTTGGACATTAATCTTGGCCACAACACCCTTCTTCAGTGTGAAAAAAGGTAAAATCAGAGCTTCAAAGCACTATGCATAGGAACAGGCCCTTGTGGACATTCACATCATTTATGATTTTTTAAAATCAAACATTATCTTTGGGTAGCCATTATGAATGTGCATAGAAGTAAGTTGCACCATGCTTCAGCCAATTACTATTGTAGGCCATGATGAACACGTTGTGTTAGCTATTACAAACTACAAAGGATGGCATTAACGTGTATGGCATTTAGAGCTCAAAGGATGCGCTAGCCATTTCGAATCACAACACAGCAACAACAGGCAACCTGTGGTCATTGTGGATGCGGGTGGAGTTGCTTTGAACATATCCATACATGTACAATCTTCCATAGATGGTTCTCTTAAAAACCTCATCTTCTTCTTCTTTTGATTATTTCTTGTTATCTTGGTTAGCCACTACCTCATAGCATGGGTCTTCTTGGGGGCCGGGGCACATGTCCAGAGGTAGCAGCTTTGACTTCTTATAGGCTACACGAAGAGATGCTTTCTGGTTTTGAGAAAGGACTATTAGCACCTGCGCTATGAAGAGCCTAATCACCTTGATTTCTGACAGCTTGTGGGTGTGCCACCAAGGATCTTTGCCACTCTCAAGAGTGCCAACTCTGCCTTCAGCTCCTTGCATGCTTATTATCTACTTCAGATTCTTCAAGATTATTTCTATGAAAGGGATGGACTTTGCTTGCTTAATCTTTTACATGATATTACCTAGGATCAAGGCTTGCAAGATGAGAATGTAGTGG
This sequence comes from Cibotium barometz, assembly GCF_041138505.1. Taxonomy (NCBI): domain Eukaryota; kingdom Viridiplantae; phylum Streptophyta; class Polypodiopsida; order Cyatheales; family Cibotiaceae; genus Cibotium; species Cibotium barometz. Next base: position 31,052,300 of record NC_141107.1, on the reverse strand, counting down.
TTTCCCTTGACGTGCTAATTTACCTTTTTTTAAATAAAAAAATCAAGTTTCTTTGATGTGTTAACTTGCCACCAAAGAGAACCATTCTTTGAATGTGTTTATTATTTGATCTTCTCTCATACTAATTTTCAATCGCCTCTTTACACTCAATCAAAATGTAAACATTGGGCATCTTTGCAAAGCTATTGAAATTCAAAACAACCTAGTTCCTCAAAATACCATCCCCAAATTTGAAAATTGAAACTTTTCTTGAATCAAAGCTGAAAATTATGTACTTCTCTTGATATTTGAAAATTGGAAATATTTGTTACCTCCTCTTTTTGCACACCTTCCAAAGCTTGCTTTCTCTTGCTAAACGCACCAATGTAAAGCCCTCATAGTCCAATTTTCAAATAAAAAGCCAGCAAAGTATAGACTGAAACCTTAGCTTCTTTAAGATTTGGAAAGGAGATTAAGAAGGTGATTAACACACGAAAATGCCCAAAAATCACACACATAACTAAGCTATAATACCTTCTTGATCTTTTTCTCTCTCTCCATAACTAAAAGCACACATGTTTTCATAAGACAGAGAAGAAATGCAAGAAGCAAGAAATTGGAAGAGAGGGAAAAAAGAAAGAAACAACTTCCTTTTCATGAAAAAGGAGCCGTGCACCTCTCCAACCATCCAAACCACCTTTTCTTGATATTTTATTAAATTGAAAAAATATCGAACTTTCTTTATTCTAAGGTTTCAATTTGAGGCTTTATTTTCTAGTTGATTAAGGTCCTCATTCTACCAAAGAAATAAACAAATTTAAATGTTGTGTAGTTTGGACATTGATTTTGGTCAAAACACCCTTCTTTGGTGTGAAAAAAAGGTAAAATCACAGCTTCAAAGCACCGTGCATAGGAACATGCCCTTGTGGAAGACATTCACATCATTTATATAAAAATAATAATCAACCCTTATCTTTGGGCAACCATTATGAATGTACACATAAGGACGTTGCACCAGGCTTGCACCTGATTGTTATTGTAGGCCATGACGAACGTGTTGTGTTTGCTATTACAAACTACAAAGGATGGCATCAATGTGTGTGGCATTGAGAGCTCATAGGATGCACTAGCCATTTCGAATCATAACATAGCAAAAACAGGCAATGTGTGGTCATTGTGGATGCAGCTGGAGTTGCTTTGAACATATCCACACGTGTATAATCTTCCATAGGCAACCTTAAGAGCCCCATCTTCTTCTTCTTTTGATTCTTGCTTGTTATCTTGGTTAGCTATTGCTGCCTGATAGCACAGGTCTTCTTGGAGCACATGTCCAAAGGTAGCAGCTTGGACTTTTTATAGGCTACATGAAGAGCTACTTTCTAGTTTTGAGAAAGCACTATCAGCACCTACGCTATGAAGAGCCTGATCACCTTGATTCTTGACAGCTTGTGGGTGTGCCACCGCTTACCTTTGCCACTCTCAAGAGCGCCAACTCCGCCTTCAGCTCCTTGCATGCTTATTATCTGCTTGAGCTTCTTCAAGATTATTTCTGTGTTCAAAGGGATGGACTTTGTTTGCTTAATCTTTTACATGATATTATCCAGGATCGAGGCTTCCAAGAAGAGTGCCTTTTATGTGCTAATTTATCTTTTTTTAAAACAAAAGCACGTTTCTTTGATGTTTTGGCTCGCCCACCACCAATGAGAACTATTCTTTGAAGGTCATTATTATTTGATCTTCTCTCATACTAATTTGCAACCTCCTCTTTGCACTTCCTTAAAATGTAAACATTGAGCGTCTTTGCAAGCAATTGAAATTGAAAACAACCTAGTTTCTCAAAAAATACCCTCCCCAAATTTGAAAATTGAAGCTTTTCTTGAATCAAAGGTGAAAATTATCCACTTCTCTTGAGATTTAGAAATTGGAAATATTTGTTACCTCCTCTTTACACACCTTCCAAATCCTGCTTTCTCCTAGCAGATGCACCAATGAAACGCCCTCCTTGTAGTCCACTTTTCAACTAAAAAGCAAGAAAAGTATATACTGAAACCCCAGCTTAAAGCTTGGGAAAAAGATTAAGAAGGTGATTAACACAAGAAGATGCCCAAAAATCACACACGCAACTAAGCTATAGTACCTTCTTGATCTTTTTCTCTCTTTCAATCACTTAAAGGAGACATGTTTGCACAACTCCCTTTTTTTTAAGAAAGGATTCATGCACTTCTCCAACCACCTAAGCCACCTTTTCTTGATATTTTATTAAATTGAAAAAGTATACAAATTTCATTATCCTAAAGGTTTCAATCTGAGGCTTTATTTTCTAGTTGACTAGGGTTCTCATGGTACAGGCTTTATTTTCCAGTTTACTAAGGTTCTCATGCTACCAAAGAAATGAACAAATTTAAATGTGCTTTTACAAATTTGCGGGCCCGCTAAATAAGCCAAGCACTTACAAAGTGGTACAAAAGATATTGCAATAATACTTTTATAAAGGCATAAATGCCATGAAAGATTGATAAAATGAATATTTTTGCCAATGTGGAATATTTTGTTGATACTATTTTTGTACCAAAAATAGGGGTTAATGGGATTTTTCCAAACTCCCTAATATGGTCTTAATTTGAAATATCACTACAGTACTACCCTCAACAAAGAGCTTATTGAGGAAAAGAGAGATTGCCGAGAGAATGACAATGTAGAGGATGGAAGATTGTAAGATCTTCAAAACTACCCCTCTCGCCAATAGGAAAATAGGGGAGGGGTTAGTGTTCAAATGGCATGTTCCTATTGGCTTGATTCAGCTTGTGATTAGATTAACCTTAATGACTTTGATAAAATTATGGCCCTTTTGTTCCCCATTACACTCCTAATGGTAAGTTTTTAAGGGTTCTTTTCTATAGAAGTAATTATAATAGCCTATAATACACTTCTTGGGTTTGTGTATATTGTAGCCACAAACAAACCCATCTCTCTCTCTCTCTCTCTCTCTCTCTCTCTCTCTCTCTCACACACACACACACAGACACACACACACACACACGATGCGCCAAGACAAGCACATAACTTACATGCACACAAATAAAAGATTTTCTCTCAAAGATCAATCTAAAAGCCAGACACCATCATCAAATTTTGATTTCTCATGAATATGGAAAAATTTGTAAACTTTAGAACCACAAAATCAACGCCATGATATGGCAATATTGTTAACTTCAAGATCACAACTTAACATTTCTAAATGTATATTCTTGTCACTAGTAAAAAAAGAATCATAATGAAAGGCATGGGATAAGGGAAAAAAGAAAGGTCGTGTCTGAAAGAAAAGCATAACGAAAGGCATGGGATGATGACAAAATCCAAAGAACGTGAGGCTGAAAAATCAGCAGTGCTTTCAATGAAATTTACAACCTCAAGGCTAACCAAAGCTCCATGGTGGGTTCTCCAACATGAAACCCATAGCCACCTTACAATCAAAGTGAAACCCATAGACCACCTCACAATCAAAGTGGTTGAAGCTTCTCTTCTGTGGATTGAACCATGGCTTTGCACATGCATTGGGCTGGCCTTCAATAACCCCAATTATATTCGATCATTTGGGTTCTACTGGGCCAACCATTCCATCTTTGCTCCCACTGTATTCAAATGATGAAGCACCATGGCTTTGTTGCATGAATGGTAAGCCCTCTCCATATAACTCCCTGCGCTCCTCATCCATTTCTGTGTTCATGGCTATCATTGTGGGCCTCACTTCCACAAGCCGCTCGAGCTCCTTGACTACCTCCACCATGGCAAGCCGATCAGCTGGACTACCCTGCACACAGTTTAGTGCTAACTCCACTAGTCTTTCCAAAGCGTTGAGTGGATAGTCTGTGAGATCAGGATCCACCAAGGTTTGCAATACTAGATCCATGCCACCTTTTGCAAGTGCTGTTGTCACCTCATGTACTATGTACTTGCCTCCCTGAAAGGGTAGCCTTCCAGTCACCACCTCAAGCAACACTACACCAAAAGCATATACATCGCTCTTGTCGGTGAGCTGGTTGGTCATATAGTAGTCTGGGTCCAAGTATCCCTGCAAATCATTGAAACAAAAATATGTGTGTTATGGCTACCATCACAAGCTTCATGCAGCAGTACACTAGGTAAGCACCACTCGCATCCTTACTATTGTTCCTTTCACATGTGTGGACAAAGAGGCAACTCCATCCCCATCGGGCGCGAGCTTCGAAATCCCGAAATCTGCAACCTTGGACACCAACTTCTCATCTAGAAGAATGTTGCTTGACTTGATATCTCGATGGATGATGGGTGGATTAGCTTCAGTGTGCAGATAAGCAATGCCCCTTGCAGAACCTAGGGCAAGCCCAATTCTTCTATTCCAGTCCATCCTGAGTCCAGTTCTACCTATGGAAGCAAAAAAAATTCACTTTACTCTTTTTTTAAAAACCCCACCGACTAGCCTTAGGCCCAAGATCCTCCCATAGTTACTGATTATCCACTGCCCGTAGGCGCTTAATTATCTGCCCACCATGGGCGATATAGCCGGGGAAACACCGAGGGGGGTTAAGAACCCAGGACCTCTTGGTCCTAGGCAAATGCCTTCACCACTTGAGCTATCACCTCATTGGCAAAAGTTCACTTTACTTACTTACAATTAAATGCCAATCATGCCTGAATGTCTTTCTTTTAAGAGTGTTATACGCTAATGATAGGCAACATAACTGCAGCCAATGGAGCTTGAACTCAGGCACCCCCATTTATATTCAGACACCCTTCACAACTCTGGGCTACACCCTTATGTAGAGTTATTGATGTTGATCCAGAACAATTACCAACAGTACCTGCTAGGGACTCGCTTAATGTCCCATTCGGCATATACTCGTACACAAGCATTTGCTCGCCTTCTTCAAAGCAAAATCCAATCAAACCCACCAAGTTCCTGTGATGTACTCTAGACAGAAGCTCTATCTCATTCTTGAACTCAGCAGCACCTTGCAAAGAGTCAGCACCTGCTCTCTTAATGGCCACTCGGTCTCCTGATGAGAGGAAGCCTTTGTAGACCTGTTAAACCAAAGAAAAAAGACAATCAAAGTGAGCACATTGCAAGTAAGCCTGACTAACAATATCAAGAGATGTTTATGGGTGAAGATACAAAACCATACCTTCCCATATCCTCCTTCACCAATCTCATTGCTCTGACTGAAGTTGTTTGTACACTTGCGTATTTCTTCTAACGAAAACCATCGGGCACCTTTCAATCGGGGAATATCTGCAGTCTCTTCTTGACCAGCTGCAATCCAAGCAGCTGGGGAGAAAAGGCAGTTAAGGTTTAGAGATTTGAAATGGAGTCCAAGCGTCCATATTTGTCTTCTTAATTAGTGAAATTAAATATGCTCATCTATGATAATGAGACCACAGAAGTCATCTCTACCCTTGGATAGTGATTATAAAGCTTAATCATAATTGGATGGTGGGTGAAAAAGAGAGCAGACTTTCGCAGTAATTATTAGTGATGAATGCATAGGCTAGTAGTAGCGCAGTAAGCTACAAAAGGTGCCAGGGCTACTCACCAAAGGGCTTGTTCAGCTTCTCTGCTCTTACAGCTCGCCTTCTTAGCTTCATGGCATAAACCCCAAGCACCAGTATTGCAATCACAAAAACAGCTACTCCGATTCCAATGCCGATTTTGGCACCTGTGCTCAGTTTGTGCTCTACAATTTCTGCATCACAAACAATTGTTGGAATATGTCCATATTTACGCGATGCTAAACCTCATGTCATGCGGTGCATGCAGTTCCATGCAGCCGCCACCCTCCATTATTGAGAAGATGTAATCTCTCATTTAACTAATTAATCAAGTGGGTTCGCCTATCGCTCTCATCTCTGTGCATGTCTGTGTAGGTATGGTGTTTATCGTCAATCTAATGGTGTTTATCTTCAATCTACTACGCGCTCCTGGGCTCTCTCTACAATTCTACAACAATCATAACAAAACTAAGCTGCATGAATGTAATGAAAACCAGGCTGCATGTAGAATCTTGAATGCAAGACTAGGGTGAAGAGATGAAGAGAGTGAGCATGCTAAGTGATCATGACTTACCAGACGAGCTCTTGAACCCACATATCAGAGGACCGATTGAAGGGAACTGAATATCCTGGTTTTGGAGAACATAAGAGATGAGCATTGCATTGCTTGAAGACCATGGAGTTGTGCTGTTAGGTGGGAAAATTGATATTGTCACTGCATTAGAGGAGACAACATCCACCACTGCCTGGGTGTCTTGGAATGTGAGGCCTGGAAGAAACTGGCTGCCGTTCAACCCAGTCGCAAGTTCCTGCTCCATTTTCGAAATACTGTTGTTTGTCAATAGGGGGATTTTCATTGCATCAAAGCTACATGCTGCCAGAACAGGGCGAGCGGATGTAATTGCAGCAGTTGGGGGTGCAGCAGTAGGGGGTGTGCTTGATTCCACTGTGGTGCATTCAGTTGGATTACTATCAGTACAGTACGGGTTTCCATTCAGTCTGTTGGGATCAAATCAACAAACAGATTATCAGTACACTAAACAACTAGCCTTGAACTGAAGTCTCAATAAAGATTGAAGGCATTAGAGTGTTTTCATTGTCAAACAAACCCCCAGTTTTCTATATCATGTATAAAACCCCAGTTTTCTAACTTGTGAGCTTGATGGCTAGGAATATTCTTTAAGCTGCCCATTACAAAGAAATATAAAATTGTTTTTTTGATTTCCAGACTCATACAATAATAGTCATTTTATATACTTTGCAAGACAACGGTGTGGTAAATATTAGAGAATTTTTACTGGATAAATAGATAGAATTTTTTTTTAACTAGTCCTCGGGGGGTTCACTATATGTAAACTCTCTATATCACATGCATTCAAGGCCTAATTTAAAAACCCCTTATCTGTAATTTTTTCTTGAATAAAACACCCCCTTTTTCTATTCAATTTGTAAATACCCCCTTTAAATGGTACCCTTTTGTATGTAAAAAATGTGTTAAAAAAGGATTTTAAAACCCCCTTCTATTGAACCCACGTGTTACACTTATATATTTATGAGTGACTCCCTCGAGAACTAGTCATTATTATGAGTTATGATGATAGATCTTGATTTTAAGCTAGGTATGGTATATTAGCAGGAAAGTAAGAAAAATATTATTATTATTTAAAAAAATTTAGAAACAAATTATTTTGACGATTTTTGTAAAAGGTTAAAATTTTGGTCCAATGTAAGTACCATTAGAATACGCAAATTGTAACCTTAGTTAATTAGACTTTATTAATAAGGGATCTGCTTTGGAAACCTATGCAAGGGGCTTGCTTGCCCATCCCCTAGCCATGTGTCTTCTAGAAAGGACATGATGCTTGTCACCTTACCTCTCACCATCCCCTTTCCTTGTTTGACCATACCCACCCTCGTACTGCTATATATGGGTTGTTTGGATATTTCTTCCCGCCGCTATACTCAAGTTGAAAAATGTGCCTACTTCCCTAGTCTCTATGAGTTGCTTTTTGTCACAATTAACTTGTTGCCTAGTGCCTTCTACTCCTACCCCTTCCACTCTCGGGTGACTTTGGAGCAATTTTTGGACCTAGAAGACTACTTCCCGCTCTCTCAAAGTCAAGCCAAATGCATTCTAAGGATTTTTTTGGTTTTTCTCTGAATTTTTAGCAGTTAATTTTAATGAAGCTTTTCCTAGGTTTTATTTATGTTGCTAATGTACTATGTAGTATATTAGCTTAATTAAGCTTTTCCTAGGTTTTATTTTAATTTTAATTAAGCTTTTCCTAGGTTTTATTTATGTTGCTAATGTACTATGTAGTACTGTATATTTTCGCACGAGGCCTTTTCTTGGAGTTTTCTACTCTTTTGCTCTCAATTTTGTAATTAGAGACCTTTTTCTCACAAATTTAGTTTAAAAACTATTAATTAAGAATAACAATTAGGCTTAATGATTTAGGGTAAATAGAGAAGTGAAATTGTTCGATTAAGCTAAACTTTAATCAATTACCTCCTAGGGCTAGGCTGTTTGTGAGAATTTCTCTTGTAAAATTTATTCGCTTTCTTTATGTTTTCTTAATTTTAAATTGACTTAAGCATCTCTTTTATGCTTTTCAAGAATATTAGAGATAATCTACCTTCCCTAATCTCTCAAATAAAGTAAAGTAATTCTTGTTGTGTGGTTATTGCTATATAGTGTAGTGTTTGGGGATTTGTATAGTTAATTATGGTTAGGGTTTTGTCAGTGTTTAAGTAGGGAAAGGTTCTTTGTAATTATAAAATTAGGAATGAGAGAGGATAAATTATTTATGTATAATTGGGCATAGCACAAGCTATGGTTTTCTTATCTTTTAGGAGAGAAAAAATAGGGGTATTATGAGAGCATAGGAGATAAACGGGAGATTTCGTTTCTTCATTAGTAGAGAGCTTGATGTGCGTGAGAAAAAAGATTGTCTTCCCCCTTAATCTAGGTAGACTTGTTGAACAGCTAATTTACAAGTGATGGTAATTAAGAGTAGCATAGTTACTCTTTTGAATGTAGCTTGTTGATTGGGTGTGTTAAGGGAATGTTAAAAGAACACGCAAACTACTATGAGAATATACCTAATCATGGAAAGAAGGTAAAAAGGAATAAATTGGTTTCAGAATGTTGCAATGATGTCTTTACACAATGGTTATGTTAAACAGATGAAATAAAAGCTAATAAAGAAGATTGGAATCAGAGTTTGTAGATAAGGTGGACAATGGTGGCGAGAGAGTTTGCGCTCGTTGTGAGGAGAATGACGGTGACTCTAAGGCGTGACCTACCCTGACTTGGGTGCTTAGGTTTGGATTGGTTGAGGTTAGGATTACCGACCTTGGGATATTTGGGGTCTTTGGTGAGAGACTCTCACATGAAGCATCCCCTTGGTGATGATGCTCCCTAGCTCAGTCGACCCCATAGTCCAAGCGTCATGAAGTAAAGCATGAGAAAAGAGGAGTGTGGTGGTTGACATACTAGCCTACGATGGATAGGTGGGCGGATGAGTTTGTTGCTTTCATTTTTACAGGCTATATGATGATGTAGCTCTTAGAAGAGCCTTGCATGAGCGTGTTGTACAAAATATAGCATACATTGCATGGTTGTTTGATTTTTCTTACTTGTATTATTCTCAGGGCATGTCAAGAATGAACAAAATCAATGCTATTTAAGTCTTGAATTTTGTGCCATGTGGATTATTATGCTATGCGATTACTCCCTTGGGCTTGATAACGAAATTCCAAGAACCAAGTGGAGGCAACCCATGCATGCAAGTGGTTGTGGACCCCGAAGGGAAGGTGGTTTGAGGCCTCACTAGTGGTATCATAGCAAATTGATGGTTACAAAAATATTTTAGAAAAAGAATGATAAAGCTAAGAATATTAGTTGTTATCTTTTAGGAATTATGGCTAGAAGGCCAAGTGACGTATTTCTAGGGGGGGCTTTACAATGAATGGGTAAATGATTTACAAGAAAGAGAGCATAATCATGAAGCGTGAAGTGGAGATACTCAAGGACAATGGGGGTTGAGTAGTCATGAGACCCATATTTGGGACGACAAGTATTATGAAGATCCCCATGGGGATATAAGAAATGCTAGTTCAAAAGATCACCATGTGTCATGAATAAGAAGGAGGCTGGACTCATTGACTATTACTAAGTTATAGATACAGACAGTGCCTTAGAGAATGAAATCTTTTGTAGGGAAATTCCGAGCTCATAGGCAGCTCCTCCCTGCCCATAAGATAGTTCTCGAAAAGATTGGGAGGCTTTGTGGTCTTGGGGATTTTTAGAAAGACCTGGAAAAGGAAACGTTTGTATATAAATAAGCTTTCCAAGCTTTTTAAATGATGTAAATGTTTTTCTGTGTATAAAGGTTTTACTTGTAAGTATTTGTTCTCTTTAAAGGGCTATTAAGTTATCTAAAAACTTTTATACTCTCTTCTATTTTTTTTCCAAAATCATGCCTCGTCAAGCCAGTGGAGTTTTCCAAGGTGTTGTACATGATGATCTCTGAGATCTTTGGCCTCATGGAGCCCAAACTAGGACATTCTCAAGTAAAGGCCCCAACATAGGGGAAAGACTCTCGACAACAAGTGGATAGACTGATAGAAGATTGTTTTGTCAAGGTTGGGTATAATGAAACTAGCAAATCAATCATAGCTTGCCTAAAGCTTTATGGTCCATTGGTGGAGGTTCACATGTCAAGCCTAGCTTATTTTCTTGAATGTCAAAGAAGAGGTAGACAGCTGGATGTGTATCATTTGAAGTTTATCCATCTTTCTAATTCTAAACCTCCCTTGATCGAGGCACAGTGAATAAGACAATTTATTGCTAGCCTAGGATATTCGCTAAATTCTCAAAATTGAAGATTTTTAACTACGCTCCATCTTTTCTAATATGCTCCAACCTAAGTCCAAAGAAGAAGATATGCGGAGCCAAGGTAGGCTTGTTGGGGCAAGTTAAGCCTCCAGCCAACCTTACCCTTTGAATAGAGAGCATACTCCTCCTCCTGGAAGTGGACAATCTGATATTGACCAACGTTTCAAGGCCTCACAGCTTGATATACTCCTCCCTCCTTTTCAAATCTTACTCTTGAAATTCTTCAAAAGGCCGAGGAGGAGAACCAATGCTCCATGTGTTTTGATAATAACCACAAGTCTCATGAGTCTGGAAGACCCTCGACTTCACCTCCCCCTTCTACGACAAATGAACATCCGATCCCTTTAGTCAACTCTTTCCCCAACCCTCGAAACAATCAAACTAGCAGGATTGTAGATCATGCAGTCACTCTAGAAGATCAAGCAGAAGAAGAGGCCCATTTTCATGCAATTGTGGATTCTCAAGAGCCAAATAGACAATATTATGTTATCGAGATTCTAGCAACACTTAAAGGTATAAATTTTCACCTTTTAATTGGTTTTGGCAGTTCACGCTCATTACGTCTCCTTAATGTCTGAAGATGCTTGGTATTAAGGCTAAAGGAACTAAGAAGTCATTAAAGATAGAAATGGCCAATGGATGTTTGGAGCTTTATAAGTCAAAGAGAGATAAGATTCCATTTCTCGGCCTCTAAAGCCATCCTACCTCTCAAGCTTTCAAGGATATCCCCTTGGAAATCTTTAATGGCATCTTGGGTATGGAATGATGCAAACATTTATTGTAATATGGGATATGTATCTTTTCTGGATGCATCCTTCAGTAGTGTTCAAGGTAATGGGGTTCATGGCAAGACTATGTTGCATATATAGTTAAGGCTGCCTGCTTAGTCGAAGGTCTTCAAAAGATATTAGCGTGTATGTTATGAAACTGAATAAAACTAATGAAAAAATCTCCAAAATGGGAACCTCAATAACTTAGTAAGTATGCAGACCTATTCTCAAAAGGATCTTGCGGAATTGTCACCTTGTAGAGAAGTAGATCATGTGATAGAGTTAGAGCTTCGCTCTTAGCCACTAGTGTCCAGAAGAGCTTATAAGATTGTAGTCCTAAAGGAAATTGAGCTAAAGAAGAAACGCTCTCAATTAACTAATCAAGGGTTTATTCAGCCTATTCTATCACCTTAGGGAACAACACCCCATTCTCTTCCAAAGGAAAATAGATGGCCTTTAGATTACATAGATCTTAACCAATGCACCATCAAGAATAAATATCATATTCCTCACATCGAGATAATTTTTGATAGGTTGCATGGTGCCAAGTACTTATCTAAAATACACTTAAAATTTGGGTGTAACCAAATCAAGATTTGACAGCAAAATATTCAAAAAACTGCCTTCAATTCCCGTTATGGGGGCCACTCTCAATTCAAGATGATGCCTTTTGGGTTAACAAATGCTCAATCTACTTTCAATAGACTAATATTTGATATCTTTCTAGAGGAGTTGGATGATTTTGTGTTCGTATTCTTTGATGACATTTTGGTGTATTCTAAGGATGAACAAGAGCATGAAATGCAGGTGAGGAAGATTTTGGAAGATTTTGGACACTCTAAGGCAACACAAGTTATATGTAAGGAAGAGATAATGTACCTTCTTCACAAACAAAGTTGAATATTTGGGTAGTTTAGGAGGAAGGGTTAACTCTGGATCCTACTAAGATCCAAGCTATGATTAATTAGCCTCCTCCAAAGTCATAAACAAAGTTGTATGCAAGGAAGAGTAAATATATCTTCTTCACAAACAAAGTTGAATATGTTAGTTAGTTTAGAAGGAAGGGTTAAATGTGGATCCTACTAAGATCCAAGCTATAATTAATTAGCCTACTCATATGTTGATAAAGGATATTTGAAGCTTCTTGGGTTTAGCATGATAGTGTTAAATCATTGTAAAATACTATTCCAAGATAGTTGCACTACTTATTTCTCAGGTAAATAAGGAGCTACCCTTCTTGGGTTTAGCATGATGGTGTCGAATCTTTGTAAAAGACTAATCCAATATAGCTATATCACTTACTTCTTAACTTACATTACTTACTTCTTAACTTAAATTGCTTACTTCTTAACTTAAGAAGGAGCTACTCTTCTAGTAAAAGACTATGCCAAGGTATCTACACCATTCCCTTCTCAACTCAAGAAGGAGCTAGAATGTCAAAGTAGCTATAGATGTTACTTTCTTGTCAACCTGTGTTAAAGCTTCAAAACTTAAACAACCCTACTCATATCTAAGTGAGTACCCATGACCTCATATCTAAGTGAGTGCACGGCCTCATATCTAAGAGAGTATCGATGACCTAAAGTAACATAGTCCAAAACCGAGAAGTGAACTTAGTATCCTTGTCACATTGATGATGTGTAGTGAGGAAATCCATCAAGTCTTACTATTTCTCTTAGAAAAATATGGGCAATGTCAACCGCCGCTGAAAAGATATTTTTGACTAGTACTAAATGGGCTACCTTAGTTAATCTATGCACCACAACCATGATGGAATCATATCCACCTTGCATAGACGTCGGGAGCCTAGTAATAAGATCCATACTCATACATTCACACTTCATATGTAAAATCTCTAAGGGTTAAAGCCTTAACTCTTTTTGCTTTAGTCTTCTGACAACAAATTGATTGCTTTACATAATTCAGCACATCCCTCTTTAAACCTGGCCAAAAGAAACTCCTTTTAACTAAAGCATAGGTATTAGCATAACCTGGGTGACCTACTAAAGGGATATCATGTGCTTTAGAGAGGATCTTGTTTCTAATCTCCTTATATCAAATGAAGCATAGGTCTTAGCATAACCTAGGTGACTTGCTAAATGGAATTTAATCCCAATATCAAACTCTTGAAGTATTTCAAACCATCTCCTCTTTCTCATGTTAAGAATGTTGAGAGAAGATCCCCTTCAAGCTTTTGTGATCAATGGTGGTCAAGTAATTCCTCCATATCTTAAGTACATGAACCACATCCAAGAGCTCCAAATCATGGGTAGGACAGTTCTTCTCGCCTAGTTGAAGCTTTCAAGACTTATAAACGTGTCACCTGATGGCCTTGCTACATCAAGACAACACCAATAACAATACCGCTAGCATCGGTCACAGTACCTCAAAATTTTATTTTAGAAAATTAAAATTTATTATTTTTGGTGATTTTTGTAAAATGTGAATTTTTTATCCAATGTAAGTGACCATTCGGACTCCTAGGTATGCACAGATTATAACCAGACCGTATTAATAAGGGACCTTCTTGGGCAACCTTCTTAGGGGGATTTCTTACCCAACCCCAGCATGTGTCCATCATACCTCCTTCTGGAAAGGGCAAGAGGCTTCTAATCTTACCTGTGCGATCCCCTTTCCTTGTGTGACCACACTGATGTATTTGGGTTGTCTGGAGACTTCTTCTCCCTATACTCAAGCAAAAGAAAACGCCTACTTCCTTGGCCCCTTTGTGTTGTTTTTTGTCACAATTAAACCTCCCTCTTGTTGCCTAGTGCCTCCTACTCCTACCCCCTTCACTCTTGGGTGATTTTGAAGCAGTATTTGGAGCTAGAAGACTACTTCCCGCTCTCCCAAAGTTAAGCCAAACGCATTGTAAGTAATTTTTTGGTTTTTTGTGGATTTTTATATCAATTTATCTTAATTAAGCTTTTCCTAGGGTTTAATTATGCTGCTAATGTGCTATGGAGTGCAGTATAATGCCCCAAGACACCATTTCTTAGAGTTTTCTATTCTTCTCTCTCGTTTCCTCTTAATTTTGTAATTAGAGATCCTTTCTCTTGAATTAAGTTAATAAAAATAATTAATTAAGATTAGAAATTAGGCTTAATGATTAGGATAAGTAGACAAGTGAAATTGTGTGATTAAGCTATTTTTTGATCAATTCTCTAGGGTATTTGTGAGAATTTCTCTCGTATAGCAATTCTTCCCTCTTTATGTTTTCTTAACTTTTAATTAGCTTAAGCATATCTTTTGTGCATTTCAAGAAGATTAGAGATAATATACCTTTCCTAATCTATTAAATAAAGTGGAGTAATTCTTATTGTAGTTTTTTTCTATATGGTGCTACATTTGAAGATTTAGATGGTTAATGAGGATTATGGTTTTGTAGAGAAAAGTTATTTGTAATTGTAAATTGGTAATGAGAGAAGATAAACTAATTGTATATAATTGGACATAGCATAGGCTATGGTTTCCCTATCTTGTATTATGAGAGAAAAAATAGGGATGTTGTGAGAGTGGGAGATAAAAGGGAGATTTCATTTGTTCATTAGTTGGTGTGCGTGAGTAAAAAGGATTGTCTTCCCTTAGTGTACGTCTTGTTGTTCCTACTAATTTGTAAGTGATGGTAATTAAGAATATTATTTAAGTAACAAAGTTACGTTTTGATATGAAAATTGTTGAGTGGGTGTATTAAGGGAATTTTAAAATATTTTTTTTTAAAAAAAAACATGTAAACTACTACGAGAATTTAACTTTTCATGGAAAGAAGGTAAAAAGAAATATAAGTGTTGCAATGATGTCTTTATGCAATGGTTATGTTAAAGAGATGAAATAAAAGCTAATAAAGAAGATTGGAATCAGAGCCCACAAGAATGGCAAGTCTTAGGCGCTTGACCAGCCCTAACTTAGGTCCTTTTGATTTGGATTTGGTGATCTCAAGATGAGCCACCTTGGGATGTTCATGCTCACTACTGAGAGGCCCTTAGACAAAGTGGCCCATGCACCCTAGCTCGGTCCACTCCATAGTCAACCATTGTGAAGTAAAATAGGAGAAAAGGGAATCATGGTAGGTGATGTACTAGCCTACAAATGGACATTGGGTTGGATAAGTCTGGTCCTTTCTATTTTGTAGGTTATATAATGATGAAGCTCTTGAAACAACTTGCATGAGCATGTTGTACAAAAGCATACTTGCATCGTTGTTGAATTTTTCCTACTTGTCATTTCTTTGGCATGTCAAGAGAATGAATGAAATCAATGCTATTGAATGCTTGAATTTTGTGCCATGTGGGTTGTTATACTATGTGATTACCTCCTTGGGCTTAGTAACGTAATTCGGAGACCCAAATGAAGGCAACCCGTCGTGGACCCAAGGGCAAGCGAGCCGGGATCTCACTAGCTCGATGCTGGCAATGCTCTCATCAACAACTTCAATATATAGATTCAATTTTCCAGTGCTTTTTATCCATAGTCAGATGGTCAAACAGAGATAGATAATCAACTAAATTTTGATGTGTTGAAATGATATATACGTGACCAAGAGTCAAAATGGGAGGAATTCTTGCAATTGCCACTTCAAATGACTCTTTTTTTGGCATCATCGGGACTCCATACAAAGTAGCATCTAGCCACTCATGTATGTCCTTGGCCATGGAACCTCAGTGTGTGTGGATGAAATATATTGAGAAATAGAGACCTATGATCAAACTGGAAGAGTTGAGAGCATTGGTAAAGGCACATGCCAGTTATTACAAGCACCAAGAAAATACACACATGTAGGGTAGACATGGAGTTACATAGAAGCTGTACAATACACAACCAATGTCATGTATCTTTAGTCTGTCCCCCTACACTCTTGGAGGTGGGATGTCCAAATGTGGTGGATCATGTTACATTCCTAGCATGGGAATGAGTTATGCCAAGTTAGCATTTCACTATTGAGAGAGTTCATAAGTTTGCTTGGATAAAAATTGGCAGTGAAGTCCTATATAACCAAGGGTTGGGCTCGAAACGCAATGTTGAGCCCCTTGTGTGGGTATGAATCTAGACAGCCCTTGAGGATGCCGAGCTTGGAGACTGGTATCATGTGTGGAGATTGGTATGAGATGGAACACGTGGTAGTGGTCTATTTGGTATCATGTGTGGTATGGGATGGTGCACATGGTGATGGTCTATCATTGAGGTGGTCTTGAGATCTAAAGGCCTAATGCTATGGTGGTGCACACACCTTTTTTTCTCCCAAGCTCTAGGGTGGCATACAATAGCAACCCTACAATTGGGAGGTTTATCTTGGCAATACATCATGAGGATAATATAGTTGGTATCAAAGCCCAGCTTGCATCAAAAAGAAGATAGCAAAAAACCCAACCTTTTTTTCTCCCAAGCTCTAGGATGGTTCATAATAGCAAGCCTATAGTTGGGAGGTTGATCTTGGCAATTCATCATGAGGATAATATAGTTGGTATCAAAGCCCAGCTTGTCTGAAAAAGAAGAAAGCAGAACTATGGAGTCGTGTGACGAAATTTAAAGGTGGTCTTGGCCCTCCCTTCTTCATGGGCTGCTCATGCCAATGGTATTATGCTTGGTTCCCTGTCTTGTATTCATGCATGTGCACTGTGAGACTAACGGACCACAGCTATCGATGGTACCAAAATCGGGGCTGCATGGTGCTTGGTTGGTCAATCTCGATGGTGGGAGGGCGATCAGTGTGGCTGATCACAAATATTGCATGCTCTCCACCAACCCATGCAAGCTGGGTTGCTGCGTGGGAGGCCTATTTGGGCCTACACAGGGAGCTGGTCCTACAAGTAGCTTTCAGTGTCAATATATATATTCAGGCAATGCCACTATTGGTGGATGGGAAGCCCTTCAAGTTGAGGCAATATGTTCAGGTCATTGGGGGAGTTCTGGCGGGGTGGCTAGTGTTGTCTAAACTACCATAAGGGTCACCAAATTACACAAGCTTGGGCTAAACATCCCATTCATGGGATAACAATGCTCATGCTCATAAGACTTGCTTGCTTCATGGGAGAACAATGCTCATACTCAAGACTTGCTTGCTAATTAACATTGGTACGAGGTGCCAATGAAAGAGTCCATTTAGGGCTATTAGGCCTCTTAGTATGGCTTAGGAATAAATAAAGGTCTGTGGCACACTATTGGAGGAGGCACGATAGGAACCACAGGCTATAAACTTTTTAGAGTATTCTATTCAGCAGGTAACATGCTGTAGGAGCAGCCTCCTGCCAATAGAAGCGTCAGACCAACTGTCTTCTGGAGCATTGATCTCACCAACTCCATCAAGGACCGGTTTCTTCTCTCTCTCTCTCTGTGATACACCATTCTGCTGCAGCATGTAGGGGATGGTGTATTGATGTGAACTATGCCCTCAAATTGACAGTAGGAGATGAATGTGTTTGAGATGTACCCACCACCACCATTGTTTGTCTAGAGAACCTTGATCTTTAAGCTAAGTTGGTTCCCTGTCTCCACTCTTAGACGGTGTGATTAAACTTGGATCCGACCCATCACTGTCTGCATGGCGTCTATGGAGATAGTCAAGCTTCTGAATGAAGCCATCCTTTGTAACCCACAGAAAGTGGTCTCAGTAGGACTGCATCTTTAGGGACAAGTGTAGCAGTGCAAGCCATGTAGTATGAGGGCGCAAGTGAAGGAGGTTGGAATGGATGAGCTTGTCAATATCTGTGTGGGTGAGAGGGTAGTAGAGGTGTATTTAGACTATACTGAAATGGTTGCATCCGTTGGTTTGTATGGGGCCCATGTGAAAGAAACGATCAAGAAACACTGGCATTCCACACTTCTCATGTCCCTACTGTCAAATCCACAAGGATCTCCTCATAGAACTCTCCTAATATACAAGACTCAAAACCTACAAAACAAAGCCAAATAACGTGAAGGGGGTGCAGGCCTGGACTGACCACCCAACCTTGTCAACTGTGGGCAAAACCCACAAGTCTTGGTTGTCCCCACCGAGCCATGAGCTGAGCTAACTAGCAAGACGTACTAACCAATCTCTACCCCGTAATGTCCCATACTGCCACACGGAGCTACCCTCGCAGGCCTCGAGATTGCTGCCTACCTCGGCTGCATAAAGCAGGTGCACGTTTGCACTAGATCCAGGCTCCTGATCATAGAGCTCTCACAAAGACACGCAAGACTCTATGAACTACTGACTAACCTTGGCCACCCTTTTATAGGCTCTTGTGGCTGGTCATCAGGCATCCACACTTGGGCGCTCGCCCGTCCTTACTTAGGCGCTTGCCCGTCCTTACTTGGGTGCCCGCCTGTCAGTCTACCAGCTCTCGCCAATCGCCTGCCTAGCTCCAAGCTTCCCCAAGCCTCAAAACTAGTCTTGTGTGCGTGTAGCACATGGTAGATACACTCTCTGCACATGACATACTCCCCTTTCTGTAAGAGCTCACTCTCTTGAGCTCACTAAAAACCCAGGGTAGTCCCTCTGAAGGGTAGTCAATGTCTCCCATGTAGCATCCTCCTCAGCACGATCCTTCCATTTGATCTTGTATTCCGTGTGAGTAGTGTATTTCGCAATCGTTTTTCACAAAATCCAAGTATCTTTTTTGGTTCGTGTGGGACAACTAATCGGTCTGTTCCAACAACCAGTACTTCCTTAAGTCTACTGACATGAAATACTGGATGAACTTTCACATGAGAAGGCAAATCCTCCATAGTATCTAGGGGATAATTGCAGAGCTCGACTTGTCTGTAAAGTCTCGAAATCTTTCTCGGAACTCGCAAATACACCATCGTTCCTTCAGAGAACTCTCTGGGTAAACGATGTCTATTAGAATAAAATATGTCTCTGTCTTGAGCACTTCTGATAGATTCCTTTGCTAACTTGTAACTTTTCTTGCATATCTTGTAAAAATTTACGTACTACACTGAGTCATGCTGAAGTCCTGAAAATCCATGGTAATAGGTGATCTAGGTTAAAAACCGTACATAGGCATAAAAGGACCAAAACCTGTACTCGTATGCTTAGTACTATTATATGCAAATTTTAACATAGGAAGATAATCCTCCCATGAACTCTATCTTTTGGAGACATATGCACAAAGCATATCCTCCAAAATCTGATTCACTCTTTGAGTCTAGCCATTAGATTGAGGATGATCTGAGGAACTCAAATTCAAAGTTATTTCCAACTTCTCAAAAACAAGCCTCCAAAAGTAACTTGTAAACTTAAAGTCCCTATCACTAACTATGTCCTGCGTTAATCCGTACAGTCTCTAAACAATTGCTCGATAAACTGCCTTGCTAATTGCGTAGCTGTCGTTAAAAATCTAGCCATTTTTGTTAAGCGATCCACCACAACCAAAATAGAATCGTGGCCTTTACGTGTTCTTGGCAATCCGATAATAAAATCCATGGAAATACTTTCCCATTTATTACCCAGGATTTGCAAAGGATGCAACATTCCAGCCTGTCTAAAGCGTTCAGCTTTATTTGCTTGACAAACCTGACACTTGAGGACATAATATTCTACATACCCTTTCATCTTTGGCCAATAAAAAGTGTGTTTCACTAAAGCTAATGTCCTATGTACCCCAGGGTGTCCAGGAGAAGGGGCGTCATGACACTCCTTAAGAATCTTAGACCTAATGTCTGGGACCTTTGCTACATAATTTTTGTCATTATGGAATAGCAAACCATTCCGAATCAACCACTGGCCTCCCACAACCTAAATGGTAGGTTGCTCAGTTCACTGAGTCTTGGTCAATCAATGAGCTCCCGTCCTGGAACCTCTGCCAATATGGACCACAATAACTATCAGTCCTGCAAAGCCCTCTCAATGACTGAAATAAGTGAGTAGAAATCTCGGTGAACGACAAAGTATTCACCTCTCTAATCTGACTAAGCGCAAAGCCCTCTCAATGACTGAAATAAGTGAGTAGAAATCTCGGTGAACGACAAAGTATTCACCTCTCTAATCTGACTAAGCGCATCTACTACACTATTCATGGACCCCTTTTTTGATAACGGATTTCAAAATCTAAATCTTGCATTACCTCAGCCCATCGAGCTTTTCTTCCTTGCAAATCATTGGAATCACACACATATTTGATTCACTGATGTCAATACTACAAACTTGGAACCATATAAATAATGCCTCCAAAACTTGAGAGCGTGAATGACAGCATAAAGCTCCTTCTTAAGGGTTGGCCAACCAGATTGAGTGTCGTCTAGCTTTCTACTCTCGAAAGCAATGGGTCTACCATCTTGAAATAGAGCAGCCCCAATTGCGTAGTCACTCGCATCAGTCTCAAGAACACAAGGCCGACTAGTATTGGGGGTAGTGCTAAGGTAGGTGCTTCCTTGACTTTATCTTTCAAAAGTCTGAAGGCCATATCCAGATCATTATTCCAAGTGATAGGTTGATTTGACTTACGTCCACGACCTTTCAACAAGTCGGTCTGGTAGTGTGAGCTGAGAGTAATCCCGCACAGATTTCTGAAGAAAAACAACAAAACCGAGAAAAGAACAAAGTTGTCTCACTGTCTGCGGTATAGGCCAGGCCAGAACCTTCTAAACTTGGTCACAGTCAATGCTCAACCCATCTCTTGTGATCTTGTGTCCCAAGTAAATGATTTATGTCATAAAAAACTCACATTTACTTAATTTAGTATACAATCAATTCTGTCTTAAAATAGTTAAGACAATCGTGAGGTGTCTAACGTGATCCTCAAGAGTACGACTATATACTAAAATATCATCCAGGAACACAACCACAAATTTTTCCAAATGTTCACGAAAAAGATCGTTCATCATTTGCTCGAAAGTGGCTCGAGCATTAGTTAACCCAAAAGGTAATACAAGAAACTCGTAATGGCCATACCTAGTCGAAAAGGTGGTTCTTTCGACGTGCCTTTCACATGAATACATATCTAGTGATAGCCAGTACGTAAATCTATCTTTGTGAAATACTTCGCTCTGGCTAAACGGTCAATCAGGTCACCTGATCTAGGGAAAGGATAATGGTTCTTGATTGTCAGTTTGTTCAATTGCTTGTAATCTACACATTCTCCAAGTGTTGTCTTTCTTTTTCCTAAGTAAGACAGGCGCACCCGAAGGTGATTTACTTGGATGGATCTAGCCCATCCTCAGTAATCTACGAGTTGTTTGGCCAACTCACCTTCCTCAGCCTGGCTCATCCTGTAAGGTGGAATGCTAACAGGTTGAGCAAAGGGACTAGATTAATACGATGATCTACTGCCCTTTCGGGTGGTAAGACCGATGGCAGATCCTTAGGAAATACATCTTGAAATGAATCAAGTAACTTCTTTAATTCTTTGCTTTCAAACACACTTAATTCATTGACATCCATAGTAGGTATGAGAAATAAAGAAAGTGGAATCAAGACACAGTGTAAAGCATTATACAAATAAGAATCCATTATATTTCCAAAATCAATGTTATTTACAAGAGGTCCCTGAGAGGGATGGATACAATCACCTAAGATACAATATGAGTGTTCCTATGTTCAAAAGAAAAAGTATGACTAGACCAATCTATTTGGACCTGAAGGATCTTAAACCACTCAATCCCTAATAACAAGACTCCAGAATATCTTCATAGTCCTGAATCCGGATCGGTAGCTGCTCCACCTTTCGATCCCATACTTGCTGACCCGCAGAGCAGGTAAGCGTACCTCATAGGTATGATCGCTAGGTGTTGTGTCAAGACCCAATTTCTGCACAAGTTTGTAATTAACAAAGTTGTGTGAGCTACCAGGGTCCAAAAGAATGTGGATTCTATGGCCATTCACTTCTCCATAAACTCGGAGAAGACCATGCAAGCCAAAAACTTTAGAGTTGAACAAACAATCAGAATATGAATTAGGGTGAGAAAGTACAGTGACTCAAGTACATGTCAAAGACAACTGGTTGGCTACCTTTGTCTTGGGTCCTGCATTGGTCTTTGCACCCTTCTTCTTTCGGGCACTCATTACGCATATGTCCTTTTTCTTCGCAAAGATGAAGCAACGTCCCTCCGTTTTGAGCTTCAAAGCCTTGAGAAGATGGTTTTTCTTTACTGAAGTTGAAGTAGAATTCTTTGAAGGTTGGTCCGAAGAATTTCCTTCTACCGTGCGAGCCATCGGCGTGGAAAACTTTCTTTTGTGCTTGTTCCCCTGCTCGGTCACGGGTTTAGATTTCGAAGAGACCATTGTATCATCATAAATACGAGCAAAATGAATGGCCTCATCCAAAGTTTTGCATTTGTTGTTTTTAACGTGTAAATGGTACGAGTTGGGTGAACCAGCTACGAAGAAACCCAAAAGAGTAGTAGAATCCATCTTTGTAGCTTTCATCTGCAAGTCTCTAAATTTCTGGAGGTAGACCTCATAAGTGAGGTTCTGTAAAGTCATGGTCAAACTGGCAAACTCAGCAACGATATCGTAGTCATCTTCCTTCTTGAGGAATTCTTTCTTGAAAACTTCTTCAAATTGGTCCCAGGTTATTGGTTTAGGTTTGAGTTCTTTCCACCAAAGCAAAACTTTTCTTGAGAGGAAATCTGCTGCTAACTGAATCTTTTTGCCATCGTTATATGGATGAAACTGGAAGTGGACCTGCCACTTATGTAGCCATTTGTCCACAATCTCCTTAGTACACTGCTTTTGCTCACCCCCAAACTGTTTCGGAGTAATGTTGGGGCCTAAAGCACATACCAAGGTATCCATGCTTGAGAGAGTAGACAGGGTAGTGGTCAATAAAGAGATGGAATTCCGTAAAGCCTATATCTGCGTGATGCCTTGTGCCTGGCATTCCGAGAAAGAAGCTAAGAAAGAAACTTTAAACTCTTGAAAAATCAGATTTGGTTACAAAATCTTCGAGAAGATCGCCATGGCCTCAATAGCTGGCAGGTCTTCATGTTTGGGAATGGATTCCATCTCCGATTCTTGGGTCGACATCTTGAAGATGAGAGAAAAGCTTGGCTATAAGTAAGGAGAGTGCTAGAGAGTACGAGGAGATATGCGACAAGAAGCCCACTTTAAACGTATTTTATAGGCCTCCCAAAAAACATGTGTTTTTATGTGTTGCTTTTGTGTTTTTATTTAATTAAAAAAACCCATGCTTGAGGGCTTTTATAAAAGGCACACATGAAGCTTGCAAAAAAACACTTTAAAAAACACACAAGCTACACATATAAAGTCACATAGAAGCTTTAAAAAATCACATGCTTTTTTAAAAAAAACACACTTTTGGTTTTAATATTTTTAAAACCCCTCGATATAGGTTCTAAAAACGAAAAGCAACATGAGAAAAACGAAGGCTAAAATATCAAAAGCCACTGCCACCCGTCGGCTGATCGCTGATCGCTTTCCGCTTTTTTTTCCCTGCAGAACTACGATCGCCGTTTGGCAGCGGCGCTACTGACCTGCACGCCACCTACACGTCGACTGATTCGTGGGGATTCTCGGCTGCCATGACGCCTGGCGACTGCAGGAAACCCTTCACCATCACCTGCGAAGAACAGGAACACCCCTATGGTGGTTCGATGCGTCTGCAAACCTGTTGCCCGATGGTTTCCTACCCTTTGCGGACTGGGCTGGCTACTTGCTTCACACGCACAGCCGACTAATTCAGATTCCTTCTCCCTCTCTCTCTTTCTCTTCCTGTTCACACTACCGACTGGTTCACACAGCCCACAGACTCGTGCTTTTCTCTTTCGCTTTTGCTGATAAAACATCTTGCTTAACAAACCAACCCGTTCCATGACCACAACCCACTTGGGTTCCAACGAAGCAAACATAACATGCTGAATTCTGAAAAAACAGCAGTATGCACGAAAAAACAGCAGTCTTCTCTAATTCATACCTCTTTCTTTGACCTATTTCTTCTCTACCTATCGACTTGCACGTTCTTTGAGGCATGTGTTGATACCACTGTCAAATCCCCAAGGATCTCCTCATAGAACGCTCCTAATACAAAACTCGAAACCTACAAAACAAAGCCAAATAATGTGAAGGGGGTGCAGGCCTGATTCACCACCCAACCTTGAAAACCGTGGGCAAAACCCACAAGTCTTGGTTGTCCCCACCGAGCCAGCTGAGCTGACTAGCAAGACGTACTGACCAATCTCTACCCCGTGACGTCCCATACCGCCACGAAGCTACCCTCGCGGGCCTAGAGATTGCTACCGGCCTCGGCTGCATAAAGCAGGTGCACGTCTGCACTAGAGCCAGGCTCCTAACCATAGAGCTCTCACAAAGACACGCGAGACTCTATGAACTATTGACTAACCTTGGCCACCCTTTATAGGCTCTTGGCCGGTCATCGGGCTTCCACACTACTTGGTCGCCCGCAAGTCCATACTTGGGTGCCCGCCCGTCAGTCTATCCCTAGCCCAACTCGCCAATTAGCCTGCCTAGCTCCAAGCTTCCCCAAGCCTCGAAGCTAGATAACTTAAGTGCAATCCTAATGGAGAACCCATGACACCCAACTTGTCAAAAAAGTTGGAAACTTCATCGATTGAGAGGCCAAGCAATGTCAGAAAAAGAGGGCATTCTTGTTTCACTCCAACCATGCTAATGATCTCAACAGAGATGCCACCTGGCGCTCTGCATCACCATGTGACACACTCGTATAGTGCCATCACACCCCATACCATCTCTAATGGGAAGGTGTCTCAAGAGTGAAGCTTGAGGGACCATATCAAACGCATTGTGGAAATCCACAAACCAGCAGAAAAACACGTAGCTTCGACCTAGCCTCCTCAATTATTGGCCCTCAGAGAGTGAAGATATGATCCAAGGTGGAGTAGGTCCTCCAGAATTCTACCTCTCCTCAATCCTTGTGTCCTTGTGTCTTTGCTAGGGAGTGAATCTCTGACTCCAATACAGATCCATTATTACAGTTTTTCCAATACTGTACGAACTGTGATAGTGTGGGCCAGGCAGTTGTTCAAGTCCAATGAGTCCCTGGCCTTGTCGATGGGGATGATGGTGTTACGAGACCAAGAAGGTGGGAAACTATGGGAAAGGGCCGTGTTGAGCATGTCCTCTAGATGAGGGGCTAGAGTATGATGTGTGTGGGCAATATGCTCAATTAGTAATCCCTCATAGTCTTCAGCCCTGCCATTGCAGAGTCTATGTACTAAACTAGACCCCAAAATAGCTATTTCTTTAAAGTCTGGATTCCCCCCATGTTTTGCATCCAATCTATGATGAATGCACCATGAACATCTACTCAAAAACTAAAACAGGCAGGAGGCCTCTAGCAAGTAGGTTTGGCCTAAAACCTTGAGAAGTATGAATGAGTTGGTTTTCAGTGCCTCTGCACACCTTAGCAGAATCCGAAATAATCAACCAAATCTGGATATGATTTATAAGAAAAAGAACACTTACAGTAACTCTTGTGTGTAGTTTCCTTTGTCAAGGTTGGTGATATCATTGTTTGTGAGGTTCACAAGAAGCAGCATTGCGTTTGCTGAGGTAAGGTTTAACGTGCCATTCAATTTGTTTGATCCAAGTGTCCTTTAAAAGCAATCAGATACTTCTGTCAGCTTCTTCATCCATGATTGTTACCATCATTACCAAGCACACACAATTCCATGTACGAAGGCTTACACATTGGAAAGATATGGCCCGAATCCAAAAATCTCCGCAGGTATGCTGCCAATCAAGTTTGCAGAGTCCATGGAGCTGCAAACCGTAATGAAAGCTGAAATAAGGTCACCAAACATACATTTTGCCCATCCTAACACAAGGCGAGCTGACTAATGAAAGGTGTTTGAAGCTTCTTAACAGTAGGTGGAGGTTTGTCATGTTAGTTATCCAACTTGGAATTGCA
The DNA here is from genome assembly GCF_041138505.1 of Cibotium barometz. Lineage (NCBI taxonomy): Eukaryota > Viridiplantae > Streptophyta > Polypodiopsida > Cyatheales > Cibotiaceae > Cibotium > Cibotium barometz. Next base: position 31,026,297 of record NC_141107.1, on the reverse strand, counting down.
GAAGCATCAAACGGGTTATTGCCAACAGTCCTGTAATGGGCGAGATACGAAATCATCAATGCAACATACTACCTCCTTACATGGGCTAAAGCATGGGTATACACAAGAAATGACATATTGGTCCTTGTCTTTGCATATATAATACTCTTACAGCATTTGTAGCTTTGTGTTGTTGGAGAGGTCTGGTAGCTGGCTGGTCAGGTTATTGTGGTCTAACTGCCTGTGACAGCAAATAGAATTCCGTAGTTAAGTGACTCATGAACATGACCACAAGCACACTATTTATGCTTTTCAGTTGATCCGTAACAAATGCAAGCAGGCACCTTGGTGCCACTGTAAAGGCTTACAATGTGGTGAGATTTGTGATACTGTTGATGGTAGATGGGACTGTACCATTCAGAGAGTTGGAATCCAAGCATCTGTCAAGGGGAAAAGTTAATTAGCATGTGCACATGATTGGCATCATAGCCTATTGTGTAATTGCGAGACTTTAACATACTCACATAATCTCAGCATGAAGCAGATTCCCTATGGTTGATGGAATGCTTCCGGAGAACTCGTTATGGTCTAACAATCTGATTAAGCACAATCCATGTGATTAATGTCTTGCCAAAGCTTTAATAAGAGAGGATAATGATTAATCAATTAGCACTTACAAGTGTATCAACTTCATGTTTGTGTTGCAAATGGAGGAAGGAATTCTCCCTGAAAACGCATTATCTTGCAAATGGCTACCATTTATCAATGCCACAACAAGCAGGAACCCCATTATGAGACTTCTGGTGATTTTTGCATGCAGGTCGGTATTACTTCCAGAACCCTATGATAGGTCATCTTCAAAAACACATAAGACTTACAAGTGTAGTGCATTTGTGAGATTGTCCAAGCCACTTCCAATGCCGCTTGTGTTGGAGACAGGGAGAGGCCCATTAAGACGGTTGTTTGATACATCAAGCCAAATCAACTCCCTGAGGAAGCCGATGGTGGAGGGTAGCGGTCCTAAGAACAAGTTGTTGTTCAAGCCACTGAAAAACATGCCCAACCTCTGATCTGAGAAAAATCTAATAATGACATCAGATATTAGATGCATGCATGCATTTTAAAGTGTACTTACAGGTACTGTAAGTTGGTCATATTCCCAATTTCGGATGGGATGGAGCCTGAGAAGTTACAAGACTGCACAAAACTGGGCATGTTTTAACAATTAAAACCTTGCATCGTATCACTCAAATCCCCTTGGCCACGTATTACTGAGATATACTATATATCAAAGAGAGAATTTGGAATGTTGATTCTCACAATCTCTGGATGCTTGTCAAATTGCCTATTTCTGCAGGGAGAGATCCTCCCAGGTTTTGATTGGATGAGAGATCCCTGTATAAAAACAAATATGGCCTCAGAAAATCTGAATAAAGTTCTGGAAAGAAGGGGCTTTGGAACCCAATAAAATATCCACAATTTTGCAATTTGGATCTGGCTTCAAAATATAAAGATTTGCAATTTTGATGGTTTGGAAACCCACAGATTTGTCAGATTTGTCAAGTTTCCAACTGCTGGAGAAAGGGTTCCAGCCAATTCCTGGTTGATGAGGAGACTAAAATCAACCCACAAGAGCAATTAATTGCAATATACTAATAAGTTCAGCATCAGAATTGAAAAACCAGCTTACCCCTTTTTTGCGGGGGGGAAAAAAAAACTAACAAATACACCCTTCTCAATGCATGAGATTGAGGATAAAGCCTTTTTGTTGGATGGGCATTGGAGAAGTCAATAATCAAATTAACCCCATCCAAAAATTAAGCACAAAATTGACTCTATTAAGCACAAAATTGAGCTGGCTCCTTTTGTGCACAAACACACAAGCGTCTTTGTACTCTGTGTGTACCTGCGTGTATACGAGCACACGTGTGTATGTGCATGCGTGTGTGTTGTGTGCATCCATGATGGGCAGAATCAAAACATGTACGCACAATATTGGGCAGAATCAAAACATACACTTGATTAAGATAAAACACATGTTGATTTTGTTGTCTAGTTAGAACAGGATACTAGAAAAGAAGCATTAATCAGCATAAAAAACTCTTGTTCATGTTGAAGAGATTACATCCTAACGACCCGTGTATTGTTGCACCAGATACCGAGCCACTGGTCTTCACAGGGGTCTGTGCTGGTATCCCAGGATGAAGGCTTTCCTGACCAAGCCCTGTGCATAGCAATAAGTGCATCCACTGCATCAAAGCAAAAAGAGCTAATTTTCAATCATAGTAAAAGAATCTCGGACACGCCCACAAATGCACGTGTGCATGTTTTTATGCTTGTGTTCACACATATATCTGCACATCAAGACATACATCTGGGTGTGTGTATGCGGCAGATGTGTAGATGTGCAGCTATATTTATGCATGTATAAAAGCACGCACATAGATGTGCAGATATAGATCTGTATATTGGGTGTATAAATGTATGTGTACTCACAACGTGTATGCATCTGCATGGAAAGATGTCCACCTATATGTGTGCACACATACATACACCCATATGTAGGTATAGATGGCATACTCTCATTTACAGTTTCGGTTGCTCATCCGAATTCTGTTGGGATGTATGGCTCTTTCTGTTTGTCTGCCCTGCCAGTGAGTAACTAATCTAATTGGGTTTCTGATTGTTTGTTTATAAATGGGATAATTAGTGTTGATGAAACTGATAATAACGTGTCTTAATTTGGGTATTTATTTGATGATACTGCTGATTTGGGTGGTTATTTAGTTATGATACTACCTAAAATAAACCGAGGTGTCTAATTCGGACCTTCTAATCATGCAATTCTAATTTAAAAAACAGCAGGCATGCTATAAAGTGAGGTTCAGAGCATTCTTTCAATTGAAGCAAGATGAGTGAGCATTATGATATCCTACTTAATGCAGCGCTAAAGAGAATCAAAAGGGAGAGTACCATCTTGCTGATCGGTAACTGCCGTTGCATTATACGGGATCATTAAGGCGATAAGAGAAAAGCAGATCGTTAAGTGGAGCACGAAATCAGCTTTCAACCAGCCAATATCATATGCTACTGCTGCAGCCTGCCGCTTTGTCGAGCTCATAATCATACTGTTTCTGCAGTTTAATTCAGCCGTAGAACTGTGCATGTATGTGTGAGAGAGAGAGAGAGAGAGAGAGAGAGAGAGAGAGACTGCGAGCTTTGACGACAGATAGAACAACGTTTGGAGGATGAAAGAAGCCTTTTGGAAATAATCAAATATGGACAAATTACGTGATGCCGCTGTTGAATTCTCCTCTTTGGATTGACATGTTCTGTGATGTAGAACAGTCTAGATTGACATGTTCTGTGATGTACAACAGTCTAGAAGGCAAGCAAGAGACGGCGCCGAACGGGATTAGTCATTCGTGCCGTGACGGCCAGGAATTACGAGCGAAGAATTACCTGCCTTTGTTGAAGACATCTCTCTCTCTCTCTCTCTCTCTCTCTCAACCCTTAGAAAGTAAATATTATTTTCTCGCTTTAAAAAAACCTATAAAATTCTTCTCTTTTTTTTTTTTGACTCACTCTCTTGGTAATAAGACAAAGAGTGATGGACTTTGGATGCAAAGAGTCTATGGATCAGTGTTCGAAAAAAACTATTTTCCCAAAAAGTAAAAAACTTTCATCTAAAAATTGTGAAATTATTTATAAAGAAAATTTTCAAATTTTGAAGGTTTTTGTTCTACAACCCCTCAAAATATACAGGTTTTTGTACCCTTAAGTTTCAAATTTGAAGGTAATTTTAAAAATCTGCAAGTGCAAATTACACTATACCCGGGTTTTTTTCGAACACTACTATGGATTCTCCACGAAACCTATTAGGTCTTTGGTAGTCTCAACGCATTGGTATAATACAGTCAAGATTAATATTTAATCGGAATTGTGTGCATTCACTAATATTATTTTGGATGTAGGCGATGATTGAGTGATAGATTATATGTTAATTGCAGCAGAGCAGGTGGAACATGTGTTCGACTCCTATGAGATATTTTGGAAGACATGTGAAAACTTTTTATGGTTTCATATTTGGGCATAAATATTTTTGTAAGACTAAGGCCTCAAACATTTGTACAAAACCAGTTAGTATCTTATACTTTTGGTAGCCCACAACTTTATTTTTGTAGAGTTTTTATGCTCAAAAACTCAAAAGCACTTGTGCTTTATTTTTGGAGTTATCAGCAAGCTTTTTCTAATGCATATAAATATGGGTGAGTGGTACAAGGGCCACACTTATCCAAGGGAGAGTCAAGGGGAGATTCAACCCAATCTTGTATCGATAATGATCTCTTTCTTATCCTCTAGTTCTCTTTCCAACACTTTAGATTTATGTGTCACTAAATTTGATTCTAGGGTCAAAACAAATATAGATCATGTTCCTGGTTTTCATTTCAAAAGTTTCTTTGAAATTTTCATGGTTGGCTATTGGGATGACATCGAGAAAAGACGTGTTAAAGGATTCAAGCATGATTGTAGTTTTTTTAAAAAATAATAGAGCTTAAGATGTTATCTATTCTAATCCTTTTTTATTACTTGTCAAATAATCTGTATATTTGTGCATAGTGGTAAACTTTGTTCCAAGAAAGTTCATTTAAAAAAGTCTCTTCCATTCATGAAAATTATAAACTAATGTTTAATTTAAAAAATTGGAATTTCTTTAAGTTGTGGGGACTGCACGTATCCCATTTAAAAGTCAAGTTGTTTTTTATGTCAAGCATTATTAGTTTATAAATTTATCGAGGTCACCACATGTTCTTTCTTAAAAAAAAGTGTCAAAATTCATGTAGTTTTTTAATCTACACATGGAATTCTAGATGTGCTTTCAAAAAAAGTGTTTTTAAGCTATTTTTGAGCTTTCAGACATTTTGGGAGGGAATCTTTTTTAGGTAACCCTCGTCAGTTACCTATTTTTCTCATAACAGTGTAAGAGCATAACAAAGACTTGCACAAATTAAAAGCATAATCTACACATGAAGCTAAGACTCCTTGGGTTTGTTGTCATGTTAGCACATGTGAGGATGTGCTACCAAGCTCAGAGTTATTGAAGCAAGTCATCTTCTCTTATAAAATAGAAATGGTTAACTTTCTCACCTAGCTTGCTTTTATGAGAATAAAGTCATATACACCAAAATATCTACCTCATCAACTAGTAGTACACTAGTGTTAAATTTCTTAGGATAGTCATGCTAGCAAAGAAGGTTTTCCAAAGACTGGTAAAATAATGTAGCTTGTATACTGCTCTTCCTTAGTTTTCATAGCATCTCTATAAAATGTGAATACCTCTAATCTTGTAAAATTGTTAGGTAAAACCTGCCTATTGTCGGCATACATTCTACATGATACTTAAAATAACCAATGAAGCCATGTTAAAGCATTTTTCCCATTGGACCTATAGATAATAAAGAATCCAACGGCTTTGTTCTGCCCCATTTTTGGTCCTGCACTTCATCCTCTCAAGCTGTACATTTTCAAGACTCAAAGCAACCTTAAAGGTTGTCCTACATACCAAATCAAAACCAAGGCTATATTCAAATTTTCCATGTAAACAAGGTATTAATAGCCCACTAAGAAGTGCATCTTACTCTCCACTGCTTATGTCAAAATAGCGTGCTCGTAATGCGTTTAACTTCTGAAACCCAAACTTTGCTAGACTTTTTTGCTTGCAACATTCTATTTTAACTGCATCTCTTAGTTATCTATCTGCACATACAAATGCTTATTGCTTTAACCCATGGTAGGTCTTACCTCGATACATTAGAGATGATGTCAATTTCTCAATGGTATCCAGCATCATGTTCATCACTTCTACCATCATTTCTTTCTTGTTGTGGTGTGGAGGCTTTACTTGGAGAAGCAAAGTAAGGACTCCTTCGTATTCTCATAGCTTCATATGATGTAGAAGATAAGCCTGGTGATTGTCCATGGCTTGGAGTTTTCACTTCTCTAAAGAAGACAAGGAATAGGATGCGAATGAGATACCCTTTGAATGTGATGTGGTGGTAGGGGATGAGCTACCACCCACTTATGGAGGGGAAATGACCAACGGAATTTCTCTCTGCATATCTTTGTCCTTGGATAACAAATGAGAAATGAGAACCTAATAGCCCATGTGGTCATCATATAAAAAGTCATTAAATTTAATACTTATTAAGGTGGAACTTGATTAAGAACTCTAGGATTAAAACACTAAATAGATACTATTTTTGGAACTTTGAGGCTACATTAAGAAGTTGAGAGGCTCATTTGGTCAGCTTGCATTGTGATAGAGAGAGAGATAAAGAAAGAGAGAGAGATAAAGAAAGAGAGAGAGCAATATATGATTTGGGCACACAAAAAGCAAAGTACTCAACAAGGAGAGCGATTCGCACTTTCAAGTCCACCAACCATAGCAAGGTACACAAAACATTCTTAATCTTCTTATTACTTAAAAGATTTATTTGTGGTAACAAAACATTCTTAATATTTGTTTGAACCTATAAGATGTTTTAACTTAGATGTTAGAAAAACTATTATAGAATGTACTTATGTTTACCGATGAACAGAATTTTAATAACAACTAGTTTGAAATAAATCTTAAAAGATAAATAAGTTTCTAAAGTATTTTTCTTAAACAAAGTTCACACAAATAATAGACACAGTTCTAGTGTTTTTTTTAAATATTAGGAGAGTAACACACGATTTTTTTTAAATATTAGGAGAGTAACACACGATTTTTTTTTTAAAAATGTGTATACAAAGTTGATACATTGCATCAACTTTGCCCACAGAATCTTGATCTTGTGCCTTGAGTTGATACAACACAACATCAAGTTTGTGCAAAAAAGTTGATATAATGCATCAACTTTGCATACAAAAATAAATTCTTTGCATCCATTTTTGTAATAAAAAAATTTATTTTTGTATTAAAGTGATTTTTTTTGCATCAACTTGTTTCTATATAAAAAGTTGATGTTTTTGTATCAAGTTGATGCACAACATGAAGGTGGCTTGGAAAAGTTGATGCAATGTATCAACTTTAAGAAGATGCACAACATCAAGGTGGCTTTGCAAACTTGATGCAATGTATCAACTTTAGGAAGATGCACAACTTTAAAGTGACCTGGAAAAGCTAATGCAATGCATCAAATTTAAGAAGTTTTTTTTAAAATGCAAAGTTAATGCATTTCATCAACTTTATTAAGAAAAAATGTACGCAAAGTTGATGCATTGTATTAAAATTTTCACGCAAACTTGATGTTTTAGTTGATGCAGAACATCAAGTTTATGTAGCAAAGTTGATGCAATGTGTATCAACTTTAAGAAAATTTGTTTGTGTATGCAAAGATGATGCATTCCATCAACTTTGCGACACAAACTTGATGTTGTGCGCATCAACGTGATGCATAACATTTAGTTTATGTCGCAAAGTTGATGTGATGCATCAATTTTCCATACACAAACAAAGTTTTTAAAAGTGGATGCATTGCATCAACTTTTCCACGTAGACTTGTGCTATGCATCTAGTTGATACACAACATCTAGTTAGTGTGGCAAATCTGATGAAATGCATCCACTTTTAAAAACTTTGTTTGTGTATACAAAGTTGATGCATTACATGAACAACAAAGTTGATGCATTGTATCAAATTTTTCACACAAACTTGATGTTGTGCATCGAGTTGATGCACAACATCAAAAGTTGATGCAATGCATCAACTTTAAAAAACATTATGTAAAGTTTCATAAACTTTTGCACATGAACTTGATGTTATGCATCGAGTTGATGCACAACATCAAGTTTGTGTGGAAAAGTTGATACAATGCAAGAACTCTTTATTTTTTAGGCCATGCATATGAGATGGTTTTTGATTAAGCTAGCATAATGTCAATTAGGCTACATGTATGTGCGATGAGTTATTACTAAACCTAACCGTAGAAGAGCTATATCTGGAGGCGCTGTCACCTTACGCAGTTGGACCAACAACTTATAGGCACTCGATATAAAGTGCATATCCAAGGGTGAAGGGGGGGGGGGGGGGCAACACCTCCTTCTTAGGGGGTCGAGGGAGTGGCCCGCCCCTTAGCCTTGAAGGGAAATTAAAGTAAACCTCACTAGTTTTTTCTACTTGTCCGATAGTGTAATTGGTTATCATGTAGTGATGCGAGCCCAAAAAAGCATGCATAGTGGCCGTCTGAAATGTGATGAGATATCGAGCTCATCTAGTGAGGCGGTGGACACTGATGACCAGCCTGGGGGATAGGCCCCACACTTACACCACTGGCATGGTTGGTGAGATCATGGGTGATATGCGGCGAGTGGGATGACAGGCTGTGTGACAGCCATTCTAGAGACTGGCATAGTTATAGCGCTAGCTCATTTAGTTGGGTTAACACTATAGAGAACCCTAGTATGTATTTGGTTGAGTACCTTTTCATATTGTGTGTACTCTTATCTTTGTATATGGTGTGTTGAGTGTTGTGTGAAGAAGAAGAAGATTTTCAGCCTCTCACCTTGTGTGTTCTCTTTTAGGGTTTTGTGAGTGTGTGTGTGCTTGCAAGAGCTCAAGCCCTCTTCTCCCCTACATCTTTTCATGCAGGTTGGTTGCAAAAGGCAACAAAGTGGACATAATGTTTATATTGAATGTAAACATGCCTGAAGTGAGTGCTGCGATGTTTGCAAATGGTTCAGGAATTGATGCAGACACAGACATTTGGCATAGAAGAATTAGACATGTGAATGTGCAAATAATGAAGTCTATGTAGACTAAAGGAATTGTGACAGGCTGCCAAAGTTTAAAGTTGAAGGTATGTAGAAAATATGTGAAGCATGCCAATTTGGAAAGCAAACAAATCATGTATTTCCACGTGATAGAAATGTGAGCAGGAATGCACTACATGTTGTGCATTCAGATGTATGGGGTCCTACAAAGACCATGGACTGTAGGTATTATATGTGACATTTATTGATGACCACACAAGGAAAGTGTGGGTATACGTCATGAAGGAGAAGAGAGGTGTTCACTCATTTTCAGAATTTCAGAGTTATGGTTGAAAAGCATATAGGGAAAGATGTAAAGTGCCTAAGGTCAGATCGAGGAGGAGAGTACTTCCCCAATGAGTTCTCTGAATTTTTGAAGAAGAATGGTATTCAGAGATAGTTTACATGCAGATACACTCCACAACAAAATAGAGTTGCAGAGCGGAAAAACAGGCACATTGCTGAGATTGCATAAGCATTGATGGGAGAGAAGAATATGTTGCATAGCTATTGGGCTGAGGCTGTTTCTATAGCAGTTTACATTCATGAACAGTACTCCAACTGTAGCCATACATGATGTAACTCCAGAGGAGAGGTTTACTAGCAGAAAACCTGATTTGTCTCATCTGAAAGTATTTGGATGCATTGCATATGTGCATGTGCATGTGCCAGATGAGCTGAGAACTAAGTTGGATCCAAAAGCTGAAAAATGTGTGTTTATTGGGTATTCCCTTGAGCAAAAGGGATATAGGTGTTATAACCCTGCTACACGTAAGTTGAGGGTACGTAGGGATGTTGTTTTTAATGAGATGAGCAGCTGGTATGCTATTGAAAAAGAAGCTGTTGGGGTTGATGTGAGTGGAAATGTGGTTGCACAGAATACAAGTCAGCAATCACAATCTTTGTGAGTGGACTAGGAGAGTCCTCATCTAGTGGTTCAGTTGTTGATAGACCATGGAGTGGCAAGCTGCGTCATAATACCAGTCCTGCAAATGTGATTAGTACATCACATAAAGGCAAAGAGAAAGTGGTTGAGCCCCTTAGTATGCTTAACATTTCTGCAGGGCATTCTCATGTTGATGGAGAGTCTAGTGGCTCAGAGATGAGCCTTGATGAGGATCTTGGGATACCAGCTATAAGAACACCTGGTGTAAAGAAGGCTATGGAAGCCATGAATGCAAAGCTGCGAAGATCTAGGAGAGTGAAGAATCTTGTGCAGAGGTTTACCTATGATGGTTATGTGGCACATCACTATGCATACATGGCAAAACTTGTGCAGGTTGTAGAGCCATCATGCATTGATGAGGCTATTGGAAATGTGTGTTGGGAGAAAGCTATGGATGAGGAGATGGATGCACTATATGGAAATGAGACTTGGGATTTAGTGCAATTGCCTGAAGGCAAGAAAGCCATTGGATGCAAGTGGGTATACAAAGTAAAATATAACAGTGATGGAAGCATAAGTAGGTACAAGGCTAGATTGGTAGCCAAAGGATATGCGCAGACATATGGCATTGATTATGAGGTCCTGGAAACTTTCAGCCCAATTGCCAAGATGGAAAAAGTGAGAGTTATGATAGTAGTGGCTGCGTCAAAGCAATGGTCTTTACATCAGATGGATGTAAAGAATGCATTCTTGCATGGGGATTTGCAAGAAGAGGTGTATATGATGCAGCCACCTGGTTATGAGGATGTGAGTCACCCCGAGCATGTTTGCAGGTTGAAGAAAGCCTTGTATGGCTTAAAACAAGCACCAAGAGCATGGTCTGATAAGATTTTTGAATATCTTGTCACTATTGGCTTTCATGTAGCCAATGCAGATTTCTCGTTGTATGTGAGACACAATGATAGAGGGGTTGTGCTTGTTGTCATCTATGTAGATGACCTGATCATTACGAGGGAACGTGATGTAGAGATCTTTGATGTAAAGGTCTTCCTTAGATAGAAGTTTGAGATGAAGGATCTGGGGGAGCTCAGTTATTTCTTGGGCATTGAAGTAATTAGGTCACCACATGGTATTGGATTACTACAGAGACAGTATGGCTTTGACATATTGTCCAAGTATGGTATGACAGGTTGTAAGCCTATCTCAGTGCCATTGGATCAGAATGGCAAGTTGAGTGCAGATTCAAGAGAGATTTTGGAGGATCCTACTATGTATAGGCGCATAGTAGGAAGCTTGATCTAGATGACGATCACCAAGCCAGATTTGAGCTATGCTGCTGTTGGGTTGGTGAGTCAGTTTCTGTAGGTTCCTTGGAAGCCATATTTAGATGCATTGAGATGCATACTGAGGTATGTGAGCTCTACTTTGCATTGTGGACTATTTTTTGAAATTGACAGAGATATGTGTACATGGGTACACAGATGCTGATTGGGCTGGTAGTATCTCAGATAGAAGATCTACTAGTGGCTTAATGTTTTCTTTGGGGAGTGCTGTTGTGACTTGGAGCAACAAGAAGCAGCCTACGGTTGCTCTATCCAATACAGAGGCCGAGTACAAAGGTGCTGCTATGGTAGCATGTGAGGTAGCTTGGTTGAGAAAGCTACTTGTTGCAGATTTGGGTCTATCAGTGGATAGACAAGTTATCATTTTCTGTGACAACATTAGCAGTATACAGTTGGCCAAGAACCCAGTTTTTCATGCTTACACAAAGCATATAGAGGTCCACTACCATTTTGTCAGAGAGAAGGTTTTGGCAAGAGACATTGACCTTGTTTATGTCAACACACAGGATTAGGTCGCTGACATCTTCACCAAAGCATTGGGTACAGAGAAGCTCTGCAGATTCGGGGCTTTGCTTGGTGTACATGAGATGGAGTTGAGCTGGAGGGGGAGTGTTGAGATATCGAGCTCATCTACTAGTAAGGCGATGGACACTGATGATCCGCCTGGGGGATAGGCCCCACACTTACACCATTGGCATAGTTGGTGAGATCATGTGTGATATGCGGCTAGTGGGATGACAGGCTGTGTGACAGCCTAGAGACTGGCATAGTTATAGCGCCAGCTCATTTAGTTGGGTTCACACTATAGAGAACCCTTGTATGTATTTGGTTGAGTACCTTTTCATATTGTGTGTACTCTTATCTTTGTATATGGTGTGTTGAGTGTTGTGTGAAGAAGAAGATGATGTTCAGCCTCTCAACTTGTGTGTTCTCTTTTATGGTGTTGTGAGTGTGTGTGTGCTTGCAAAAGCTCAAGCTCTCTTCTCCCCTATATCTTTTCAAAATGACCATTGTTTTAGGCCTAAAAAAGCATAGTTTCTTACATAAAGTTGATGCACTACATCAACTTCTCCATGCAAACTCGATGTTATGTATCGAGTTTACCAGAAACTCCATGTATGACATCGAGTTTTTGTGGAGAAGCTAAAGTGGTGCATCAACTTTGTTCACATAAGCATGGCAGAAATAGTGATCATGATAAAATAATTCAAAAGTAACTGTTTTTACTAGTAAAATAGCTCTAAAAGCACTTTAGCCCAAAAAACGATCGCTTTCTCCTTAGGCACTTTATCGCTTACACATATCTTCTTGCTATCCCTTTTTCTACATAGTTGGCAATATCTTTGCTTGATTTCATGCTACGCGGCATTTGTATATTTTTTATACCATGTGTGTGACTAATAAAATGTGTTGGCAAATGAATATGGTGGACAGAAGAGAAGGCGACCTTCATCTAAGGTAAGTTCTTCTTCTCCATTCAAACTTTTCATTTTTTCCTTTATTTGAATCCATTATAATGCATCTAATTCTCCATGAACTCGATATAGTGCATCGAGTTTGCACGTTAACTGAAGGTTGAGAACAATCTACACTCAGTCTTCTCCTGAAAGTCTTTATCTCTACCTTTATTTGATTTCGTTATAATGCATCCAATTCCCCATGAACTCAATATAGTGCATCAAGTTTGCACGTAAACTGAAGGTTGAGAACAATCTACACTCAGTCTTTTCCTCTCTACCTTGCATCTTGACAATTATTCTTATTCCTTCTCCTCTGCCCTCAATGATGTGGAAACCATATCGATGTGGTGCATCAAAATCTAGACCCACAAGTTCATCCCCTCTCATCTGTCCCTTTGGTTTTCCACATCGCTTTACAACAATGTAAGTCCTCTTTCAATGTTCTCTTGCTTGTTGCCTTTTTGCAACAAAAATTAGTTTATTACTTAATTCATTCTTAAATTCTTCTTGTTTGATCGTATAGAAGTAGATTAATTTTTTTTGTACTTTTAATGTCTTCTAATTTTCATTTCTTGTCTTATAGAAGCTTGTTTTTCTCTATTTCCTGCATGCACTACTACATATTAGCCTAATACCGGGGCTTGTACCGGCGCTATTTAACAGGGTCTAAAAAAGCCTCGTCATCGGTATAAGCGCCGGTATAAGCGCCGGTATCGCAGCGTCGGTATACCTGTCGGGTATTAATACCGGCGCATATAACGGCGCCTATATCGACGCTGACCGGGGGTAATACCGACGCTTAAACCGGCCTCTATACCGATCCATATACCGACGAATAAACCGGCCTCTATCCCGGATTATATACCGAAGTGTAAACCGGCATCTATACCAATGTATATACCGACGCTGATACCGGGGCAAATACCGACGCTGTAGCAGAAATTTTTTTTTGGGCAGAATAGTGCTGCCTGGCTGTTGCCTAGCTGCCTGCAATGAGCAGGATCAACAACAGCAAACAGACAGCACCATTCTGTCTACAATAGAGCACAAAAACAACCGTGCTCGTTTGCATATTTTCCTGATCGACAAACAAGAAATTAAATTAAACATTAATACTCAAGAATGTTTTGATCATATTTCATTAGTTTGAAGGTCATCTTACATCATGGTAATGCCTCCCAATTGACGGTCTCTCCTTCTTCTTCAAGCATCTCAAACAAGGCCACAAGGCCATGTTTGTGAGCGTACTTCTCCTCTCGCCTGCTTGGTGGGCGATTCATGGCCAACTCCTGCACACACGATTAACAATTATAACTTTTAAAAAATCAACATTTAGCCCACATACATACATTTAAATAAATAAAATTGCTACAAACACTTACGAATTCATGGCGCATGGTTTCGTAACCACCACTCCCGAGATGAGAAGCCCCTACTGTTTGGAGTCTTGCCCTTGCCGCCTCTCTTTGTTGTTGAAACCTGTCTGGTGTCTCGGTGAGCTCCTGAGCAATGGCTGCCCACTCCCTGTCATCTAGCCAAACAGGTTTCTCCTTCCCCTCTCTGAATGCGTCCCTCGCCTCTGACCTACGATGCCCCATCAAAATGCGAGCTGTATACTGTATCCACTCATTAGAGACGACATTCATAGGGTCAGATGGCTGGAACTCTTGCTTTATCTTTGTGTTTATATAATTTTTCTTCCCCTTGTCTTGCTGATCCCATTTAGTCATGACAGAGTCATGAAACTGTATAGTGCACAATTGTCGAATGCGTGTCTTCATTGCCTTCCCTGCACTATCCATTATTGGTGCCCCATCCCTAATTGTGTAAATCTTGCTGTTGTCATGGTCATGTGCACCCCAGGGAGTGGAAGGTGACCCTATGGGTGTGCTATCAACAGATGAGAGCGAAGGACGACGCTCACGTGGTGGTGGTGTCACAGCATCTGTGGCACTACCACCACAACAACCTCCCCCTGAAGACCTACTACGTGAGCGCCGTCTATGTGAAGAGGTGGTAGATCGAGCTGTAACAGGAGTGGAAGGCTGTGTGGTACGAGGTGTGGGAGCTGCTGTCGTACCCACGGGTGTGGGAACTGGCGTCGGGAATCCAGATGGTGAGGCAGATGTCCCTGCTCCAGAACCCCAATAACTCTGAGCCATAGCTCTCTGCTCTGGAGTCATGGACGAAAGAAAACCATATAACTGCTGGGGACTCATGCCCTGCGGTGTAGGATTAAATGAGAAATCTGGACTGTAGTCGTAGGGCGGTGAGTCACCCATGGCCTGTTGGACAAAAAACCATATGACAAACTTGTACGGAATGAAAATTACACGGTAAACAATGAATGAAAGAACCATAAGATAAACATTAACAATGATAAACAACATTGGTAAAACTATATCAACTTGCTCCTACAGTAGTGATTATGATGGTAAACATTAACAATGGTAAACAATGAATGGACCTTCAATGTCATAAAACCATTACAAATATGTCATAACTTTTTTCATAATCATTAAGATACATCATTTTATAAATCATTATCTATTCTATCATCCTCATTAAGATCAGTAGCCCCAAAGAGATCTATGTCTATGCACATTTCAGCATCCTCATCATTAAAAGTCCCTTGATGAAGGATGTCTTCATCATCTATGTCTTCTTCCTCAACTTGTTTTTCAGCTTCCTTGGTTTGCACCTCTTCATTTGGATCTTGCTCTAGTTCCTTCTCTTCATTTGCTTGCTCCTCTTCATTGTTGATATCGGCTTGTTCTTGCTGCTCTCCATTACCCTGTGCATCCACATCACCTTGTTGTAGCTCAAATTCTTCAAAAATTTGCTTACTGCGGGAGGCAACTTGAACCACAAACAGCCAGCGTGGATCTTTTGGATCCGCTTTAAAGACAACCTGCTCACAATGCTCTGGGCGCACAAAAGTATCTTGCTGATCGGTCCATACCTTTGTGGAGTCCACTTGGATGAGGCCACTCTTGTCTCTACGTACAGTTGCATGTGGCCCATTCATGATTACCTTGAACCACTTCACATCAAAGATAAACAACTCAAAACTTCTGAAGCCAACCTTCAATATATCTTGAATGGTTCCAAAGTAATCAAGCATTCCAGTAATTGTGTTATCATCACTTGCACTTGCACGACTTTCTTGAACAAACTATGCTGTGACACCACAATCAAAGGTTGCTCTTCTTTGGTCTATTCGCTCTACTCGAAAATGACGTCCATGTGACCAAAACGCCCCATATTTGTGATACTACAAATAGCACAAAAAGTTTGTTGATGGAGAATCAAACACAGAGACATGTAGAGAAAAAAATGAGACATGTAGAACTTAAACACTTACATGCCAATCGCATCCTTTTGTAAGCTCCTCCTCCTCCTCTGTTATAGGTAAACCAGCACGTTTGGCTTCTAAAATTGTAGCTTCTAGCCATCTACCTGTGGGAAAGTCCGGAAGAGCTTGCATACCTTCTGGATATGGGAGATTTCTTGTAGTGCGATTCCTTCTGAAACTTAAACGATCTTGTACTCGCTGTCGCTTGAGAGCTTCATATGTCTCAATCCACTTCTCCATTACATGAGAGTTCAAGATGCAAAATTTGTTGATTTTTTCTCTCAAAGTGTTATGGCGGAAGAGGCAACAATCATTGCGACAAGCATGAATATTATTGTAATCCATGCCTATGGATTTCAATAACTTCTTCGCATCTGCACGAGATGGAGGCATCTCGTTGCCAGGGGGCAATATTTGATCTTTCAAAAGCCTGCAAGTATGACAATATCTGATCGTTACTATTAAGATTTTCTCAAATACAAGTTGATAATTTAACATTTCAACAGTAGGTGTAATCTCCAAAAAAAGACCTTACTTGAATAGTTCAGTGACACTTGTATTAGACCATCCAAAAACTGACTGCAAATTTAGCATCGTAAGAGATGCACGCAATACAGATATGTTGGTACCATTGTATAATGGAAGGCGTGCAAGTTTACGCATGGCCTCTTCCTCTGGTTCATAATTTGACCGTTGAGAATGTCGTGGTTGATGATCTTCATGTTCATGCTCCTCGAAGAGAGCTTCTTGTTGCTCAATGAAGGCATCCAACATTTCTTCCATTGGACCTTCTTCCATTTCCTGACCTTCTTCCATTCCCTCGGGTGCTGTTAATTGAGCTCCATCTGTCACTCCCTCCTGCGATATCCTCATCCTTTGTTGGGGACGAGAATTCACAGGCGCAATGTTATCAAGATGCGGCTGCACACTTGCTTGGTTGTACGATTGAAACCGTAAATTTTGCAAGCGCTCCATTGGAAATATTCCAGCGTCATGAACATGCTCGTTGCAAATCCTTCGTTTTCGAAAGATTTGGTACTTACATCGCATGCATGGACACGCTATTCTCTCTTCAAGATTGAGAGGCTCCATCTAGCAGGATAACATGTATATGCAGCTCGTTAAACACAAATCAGCTTATCTCCTCTCCATACAAAATTAAATAAAATTTGCACAAGGATGGAGAGAGAAGCTATCTCTATTCATAAATAGCTGTTTATATATAAAGGCCTTATGCAATAATCTAAATGCATATTATAAGTATAAGCTTGCATAATAAGGTTGCAAGACTTATGCATAAGCTCTATGCATAAGCCTTATGCATAAGACTTAAATCCCAAAAACCCTAGGACTGAATTACGGTTTTGTAAATTCCGCCAGAGTCTCCTTTGTAATTGGAACCAAATCTCAATTGAAAATGCAACTTCTTAAAACTTGTACGCAATACTCTTTGCATCCCACAATGTCATGAAAGATCATATGCATTTGCAATATCCACACAATATGACAGAAAAGGGGCCCCATTGCCCAAATGCATCCACAAAGTCGATGGTGAGGATTGTTGAGGACGCGCGTTGAAGCTTGCCGATCTCCCGGCCAAGCTCTTCTCACCCCTTCACCGAGTTTTCCTCCAAGGTGAAGGTTGAGGCCATTTCTTCACACCGGTGTACCTAATCCCCCTTCGTACCGCTTTACCAAGCAATCACGGCACAAAGAGTTCAAGCCATTCTCCCCTTGGCCTCTCCAACCAATGCCAAGGTACCCTCACACATTGCTAGATTCTATAGAAACTTGAAGTGGTTGCAATGGTGAGTGTAGGTACAAAATGATGTGGATAATATCAAATGATAGAACAAGTTTATGGCTTACAAGTATTGAGCATGACTCATGCCCTTTTACAATTTAGAACTCAGCAATAAAGCATGGACTCATGCCTCAATCCATCATCCAAAAGCTCCAACACAAACCAACAATTCACAATGCCCTCACCATGGCATTTGCATAAGCATTTGTTAACCACAATCAAGGCATTTGCAATTGCATTTTAACAATCCCTTTCATATAAGCCATATGCATAAGTGTACCTGCGTACGCTCTATGCATAAGCCATATGCATAAGTCATATGCATAAGCCTTATGCATACGCTCTATGCATAAGTCTTATGCATACGCTCTATGCAAGACTTATGCATAAGCTCTATGCATAAGCTCTATGCTATATGCCTTATGCACTATTATGCTAACCCTTAATCCCTTTCACATAAGCCTTATGCACACGCTCTATGCAATTACGCTCTATGCATAAGCCTTATGCACACGCTCTATGCATAAGCCTTATGCATAAGCTCTATGCATAAGCCATATGCATAAGTCTACCTGCGTACGCTCTATGCATAAGCCATATGCATAAGTCATATGCATAAGTCTTATGCATACGCTCTATGCATAAGTCTTATGCATACGCTCTATGCAAGACTTATGCATAAGCTCTATGCATAAGCTCTATGCTATATGCCTTATGCACTATTATGCTAACCCTTAATCCCTTTCACATAAGCCTTATGCACACGCTCTATGCAATTACGCTCTATGCATAAGCCTTATGCACACGCTCTATGCATAAGCCTTATGCATAAGCTCTATGCATAAGCCATATGCATAAGTCTTATGCGTACGCTCTATGCATAAGCCATATGCATAAACTCTATGCATAAGTCATATGCATAAGTCTTATGCATACACTCTATGCATAAGTCTCTTGCATACGCTCTATGCAAGACTTATGCATAAGCTCTATGCATAAGCTCTATGCTATATGCCTTATGCACTATGCTAACCCTTAATCCCATCACCCAATGGTGTAATAAACATGATCTTGTTTTACGTACATGGATAATAGAGATTGCAAGCTTATTATAGGTTTTATGCATAGATATTAAATTAATCCTATGTGTTGTAAGCTTACAAGAACCCAAAACTAACCCTAAACCATAAAACAAGGATGCAAAAATTCATATAAAATAGCATAAACAAGAAAAATCAAAAGAGGATCTACCTCTTTTTTGCAAAGCTGAAGGAGAGCTCGAGGATTGGTGAAAGATTGGTGAGGTGAAAGAGCTGCAAAACAAAATATTAAACAAACTAATTAGTAAATTAAACACAAGAAAAAGAACTAATACAAAACCCTAAAATCTCTATGCATGCATTAGGAGATCTATGCATACATAGAGAGCTCTAGATCTCAACATGCATAGAGAGCCAAAAAAACACAAAACCCTAAACGTCCTAATTTTTCAATTAAAAACTAAAAGCAATTGCAATAACATGTTAGGAGAAGGAGAAGAGGAGAAAAGAAGAATGAAGGAGAAAAGAGGAGAGAGGAAAAAAGAGGAGAGAGAGGGAAAGAGAAGAGGGAGAGAAAGCACCTCTTTCGCTTGATTACTTGCGCACCTTCTGCGAAAAACCAGAAAATAGGCTCTCGGCTGTGAAAAACTTACGAGCGCCGGTATATGCGACGGAATATGTGCCGGAATATTCGTCGGTATATGCTACGGAATATGCGTCGGTATCGGCGTCGGAATAAGCGTCGGTATAGGCGTCGGTATACGCGACGGAAAATGAAAATTTAAAAAAACCCCGCCATACTTGTCTCCTCCAACATGACGACGGACATACCGACGTTCGACATTTGCGTCGGTATTTTGGTGTCGGTATGTCCTCAACCTCTTGTAGTGATGTTTTTGTTTTGATCTACTTGTGATAGCCTTGTTGTGGCTCACTTTAATGGTTAGATCCACCTTATTGATTTTTGTTAGATTTAATTGATTGAACCAACTAATAGTTATTTTGCTAAATCTATTTCTTTCTATTTATAAAGTAACTTGGGTGATGAGATGAAGAAGTCCTCTAAAAGGCCCACCATTGAGGCTCTAGGATTTGATTCACCTCCTCAAATACAAGCTACAAAGAAGAAAAGAAAAGAACATTCTAAAAAAACTAAAAAGGAAGCCCAAGCTGCTACTTTACCCGAGAAAAGATACCTCTTCCAACAAGTGGAGGCTTCACAACAACATGAGAACAGAGATGGTACGTAGGTGTTAAGCCTACCAACACAATGTTGGATGCTAGAAAGAAGTACAAGCTCAAACTCGAGCAGGTTTTGTGACCATTGCCACTTTTCATCCCCACGATACTCTGAGCCTTCACCCAAAAGAGATTTATAGCTTTATCACCATTCTCTGTTGATGAAGATGAAGAAAAGAATTATAAGGAGGATGAACCTATGTCTATTTGAGTGTGAAAGCTACGACAAAGACAACAAATTATTATGTACCCCCAGGGGGAACTCATCGTTTTATAAATGCACCATCACATAGAAGGAGGATGAACATATGTATATTTGAGTGTGAAAGCTACGACAAATGTTGAAATGTCAAGCTCGTATACAGCTGGAGGATAGCACATGGGTGCTAACAGAGTGACAGTATGGTAGATGGATATCGTGTGGTGTGTTTATGACCACGTCCAGCTGGTCATGTGTGGTGTGGACATTACATTAGGTTTACTTTGTAGTGTGGACATAACACTATGTAGTGTTCTCTTTTGTGTGTGTGAGAGAGATGATGACTATGGCTTCTCTCCTTCTTTATGATTGATGGATATGGATTAGGGTTTGCTTCTCTTGTGTGTGCTCCCTCCTTCTTCTGTTTTTTATCATGGTATCAGAGCCTAGAGCTCATTAGTTGTGTTGTGAGAGTGAGTGAGAGAAGAGGGAAGAAGAAGAAGAAGCTGTGAAGATTTCCATTGAAGCTGTGGAGCAAAAGAAAGCTGTGGAGCTCACCTTGGATACAGATCTGAAAGCTAAGGACCACGGGTAAGTGCTACAAGACCCCCTCTGCGGATTGCAGGTAACAAAAAGCAAGTAACAGGCAAGATTGGTGTTGCCAAAGCAAGCAGAAAATTTCTGGTTTTGAAGCTTTCGTGGAAAGCTTGTGAAGGAATGTATTTTGTCAAATGTATTGGGGCAAATATAAAGGAAACACAGAAGTTCTCATGTATTGTGAAAGGGCACATGTATTAGCAACACTGGAGCAAACCATTGCATGAAACATGATGTATTTCAGGAGATTTGTGAAAGAAAAATTCTGGTTTTTTTAACTCCTGCAAAACAGAGAATATATGCCCCGTGGAGGATCAAATGCGGCAATACTACTCAAAATTGGAGCTTGCCCTTCATACCCATGATGCATTAGGTCATTGCTAAGAACCCTATCAATTCAAATGTGAAATTCCCCTCTTCTACAGCCCTCTGGAGCAGGCGGCGCATTTCTGAGCAGAATTTTGGACAGTTTCAATAGATATCATGCCATTCACTCATTACTACACCATTTGATGCCATTCAAAGCTTGGGGAGTTGAGCAAAGGCATTGCTAAGGCATTGTGAAGCTTGGTTGCAGCTCATTTGATGTATTTGGAGCTCATTGAAGTCAATTATCAGAGAGTTGTAGGTTTGCGGAAGTTCTCTCCAGAAACAGAGCATCACTAATCAAGGCATTAATCCTTGTCTATATCAAATTGGACTAATTCCTTTGGTACAAGCAAGGAGCTATGAGTTTCTAAACTTTTGATTCAAAAAGTTTTGAATTTGGATGAGATTTGGAGAATCTATGAGCTTTTGAGTGACTGTTGGTCACTGACATATGCAGAAATAAGCAAACCAGAGAGTCACATTTTTTATTGTAGCTCACTCAACTTGAAGAATTTGGTCATTTCCTTTTAGGAGAACTTGGAGCAAAGTATTGGGAAGCTAAAGCATACCTCAAACTTGGATTTCAACAACTTTTTGAAGGATTAAGGATCATTCTTTGACTGGTTTTTTTACTGGTTCTCTGGCGAGAAAAACCAAAAAAATTCAACTAAACTTTTTTGAAGTGTAATGCCTTGGATGGTTGAGATACATGCATTGGAGAGTGTTTGGAGGTAAATGTGTATGAAAAACACATATTTGAAGCATTTTACAAAGGATTGAAGTCTTGGACAGCATTTGCAAGTGTGACATTACAGGGTACATTTAGTACATTGTTTCGAGTACAATCTGTAAGCAAACATGGGAGATGGTCCGATACAAATTGTTGGAGAGAAGCTTGACAGAACTAACTTTCAAGTGTGGAAGTTTCGAATGAAGAGTTTTTTGAAAGGTAAAGGTTTATGGAGTCTCGTGTCGGATGAAGACCCGGAGCCATTTCTACCTCCTCAACCAAATAATGCTCAGTTGGTGGCTCACAAGCAATGGGTAGAGCGGTCTTCGAAAGTGTTGCATTACTTTTCAATATGTGTAATAGATGCCTTGCTTATTCACATCCAAGATGCAGATACACCGAAAGAAGCATGGGATATATTGTGCCGAATGTATGAGACAGACACTGGTGCAAGGAAGATACAACTAAAGCAACAGATTCACAGTGTAACACAAAGGAATAGGAGTATACATGAGTATGTTCAGGAAATCAAGGGTTATGCAGATTCACTATCATCAATTCATGCCCCAATGGATGATGATGATTTGGTTGCTCTCACATTGCGTGGTTTAGGTTGGGAGTACAAATCTTTTGATACTTCCATCTCAGTAAGGTTGGGAGAAATGCAAGACTTTAATGAGCTTGTGTCATTGCTCATTGTGGAAGAATTAAAGCTTGGACTTGGTGGTATGAATATTACAGGTGGTGCATCCTCATCCAGTAATGATGAGCATGCAAGGAATCAGGCTTTTTACTCATCTAGGGGCTCTCGAGGCAGGGGGAGATTTACCCCTCGAGGCCATGGAGGACGTGGTTGGAATGACAGGTCTACTCAACCACAATCAAATCAGAATTTTCAGAATTCACAGTCATCATTTGGACCACGTGGAGGTCGTGGATTTCAATCCCATAGGGGGAGAGTTGGAACAGGTGCTCGTGGTAGAGGATGATGGCAAGGTCCTCAACAAAATTTGAATGGGATTGAATGTCACTATTGTGGCAAACTTGGACATATGGCAAAAGATTGTTACAAAAAGCAGAATGATGTCAGGAATGGAAGACCACAACATGGAAATTATGCATCTACTAGTAACAATGATGGGAGTTCAAATCATCTTTTTGCAATGAAGCACATTATGGGGACAATGGATTCTCAGAATGCTGGAGATGAGTCATGGTATATGGATTCGGGTGCCTCAAACCACATGACATGTCATGGTGAGTGGTTTGAGAAGATGCAACCATTGGGTACAAATGGTTATGTGGTCACAGGAGATGATACTCAGCATCTTATAACACATGTTGGCAGTGTGCCTTTGAGGATGCATGATGGAAATGTGAAGAATATGTCAGAAGTGCTATATGTACTATCCATTACAAAGAATTTGGCATCAGTAGGCCAAATGGTTGAGCAGGGACTACAAGTAAGGTTCAATGAGAATGATTGTTTTGTGGAAGACTTTAAGCATGGCTGTAGATTGATTGCCAAGGGCAAGAAGGAAGGAAGGTTGTTCAAATTGGATGCAGGCATACCAGAGTTGAACTCAGCCATGTTTTCTAAAAGCAATGGGGTTGTGCAAGACATTGATATGTGGCACAAAAGGATTGGACATGTCAATATACAGAGATTAAAGAACATGCAAACAAGAGGCATTGTCAGTGGATTGCCTAGATTCAAATATGATGGACATATGCATGTTTGTGAAGCCTGTCAGTTTGGAAAGCAGGCAAGGTTGAGGTTTCCTAGAGAAGGAAATATGAGGAACAGGC
This sequence comes from Cibotium barometz, assembly GCF_041138505.1. Taxonomy (NCBI): domain Eukaryota; kingdom Viridiplantae; phylum Streptophyta; class Polypodiopsida; order Cyatheales; family Cibotiaceae; genus Cibotium; species Cibotium barometz. Next base: position 31,002,694 of record NC_141107.1, on the reverse strand, counting down.
CACTTGAGATAGTACACAGTGATGTATGGGGTCCTGCACAAAACCCATCTCTCAAAGGCAGTCTATACTATGTGACATTTATAGATGATTTCAGCAGGATGACATGGATATACTTTCTGAGAGAGAAGAGTGAAGTGTTGGAAAAGTTCATGGATGTCAAAGCTCTTGCAAAAAAGCAATATGGCTGTTGGATTAAATGTTTGAGAACAGATGGAGGTGGTGAATACACCTCAAAAGCTTTTGAGCATTTTTTGAGGAAGCATGGAATAAGAAGACAGTTGACTTGCAGGTATACACCTCAGCAGAATGGTGTGGCTGAGAGAAAGAATAGAGTCATATGTGAAGTGGCAAGGGCAATGCTCAATGAAAAGAGCATGCCAGATTACTATTGGGCAGAAGCATGTGCTACTGCAGTGTATATACTGAACAAAACACCTACAGTAGCCATTCATGGAAGCACGCCAGAGATGCGGCTTACAGGTTACAGGCCATACATTGGACATCTCAAAGACTTTGGATGCATAGCGTATGTACACGTGCCTGACGAAAGAAGAAGGAAGTTGGATCCTAAGGCAGAGAAATGTGTATTTGTTGGATATGCACAGGATCGAAAGGCATACAAATGTTATAACCCTCAAACTAAACAAGTGGTCATCTCACGAGATGTGGTGTTTGATGAGCTTGCTAGTTGGTACAAAGCAAAAGATGAGGGAGTTATTGAGTCACTTGAGGCAGATGTGCCTATGAACTTGCCACAAGCAAGTTCTAGTTCTACTACTATGTCTGGGCCAGGCAGAAGCTGAGAGTAGCAGTGTACGTCCATGGTCAGGACGTTTGAGGCATGAGAGTGTGAGCACTGGGAGTAGTGCTATGGATAAAGGAAAGAAGAAGGTCGAAGGAATTGGAATCATAGGTTATGAGTCATCTAGTTCAGAGAGTTTGGATGAGGAGCTTGGCATACCTGTTTTACGCACACCTGGTGCTAGGCAGGACAAATATGTGCCACCACATGCTAGAGTTACAGGTGTACAGAGTGACCCGCATGCATTGCGGAGATCCCAGAGAGTCAGATATCCAGTTGACAGATTGACATATCGAGATTTTGCTATGCACTATGCATACATGACATCTATGGTGAAGCATGTGGAACCTACATGCTATACAGAGGCTATTGGAGAGCATGTATGGGAGAAAGCCATGGATGAAGAGATGGATGCTTTGGACAAAAATGATACATGGGAATTGGCTGAGTTACCACAAGGAAAGAATGCAATTGGCTGCAAATGGGTGTATAAGGTAAAGTGTAAGTCAGATGGCAGCCTAGAGAGACATAAAGCAAGGCTGGTCACTAAAGGATATGCACAAACTTATGGTCTTGATTATGATGAAACTTTCAGCCCAGTGGCTAAGATGGCTACTGTGAGGTCTATCATTGCACTAGCAGCACAAAAAGGTTGGGCTTTACATCAAATGGATGTAAAAAATGCTTTCTTGAATGGTGAACTACAAGAAGAGGTGTACATGGAACAGCCAGAAGGATATGTACATCCAGAATATCCTACTTTTGTTTGCAGGTTAAAAAAAGCAATATATGGTTTGAAGCAAGCACCTTGTGCTTGGAGTGACAAGATCAGCAGATATCTTGTCAGTATTGGATTTGTGGTTGGAAATGCAGACTCTTCACTTTATGTAAAGAAGACACATGATGGTATCGTGATGATAGTCATTTATGTTGATGATTTGATTATCACAGGTGATTGTGGGATAGGCATTGATGAGGTTAAGGCCTCTTTATGCAAAGAGTTTGATATGAAAGACCTTGGTGATTTAAGGTTCTTTCTTGGCATTGAGGTGATTAGAACAAGGTGCAAAGGCAATATGCACTTGACATGCTGGCAAAGTATGGTATGACAACATGCAAACCAATGTTGACACCATTAGAGCAAAACATGAAGCTTAGGGCTGATTTGGGTGATGAGCTTGTGATGATATCACCATGTACAGAAAAATGGTTGGTAGCCTTATCTACATGACCATTACGAGGCCAGATCTCAGCTATGCAGTTGGTTTGGTAAGTCAGTTTATGCAGAGTCCTCACTTGAGACGTATTCTGAGATACGTCAAAACTACCGTGCATTATGGTCTTTTCTATGAGGCAAGAAAAGACATTCATGTCTATGGATATACAGATGCAGATTGGGCCGGTAGTGCATATGAGAGGCGGTCTACCAGTGGCTATGTTTTCAGCCTTGGTAGTGGAGCTGTGAGTTGGAGCAGTAAAAAGCAACCTATAGTTGCTTTATCTACCACAGAGGCAGAGCATCGTGGAGCAGCCATAGCTTCATGTGAGGCTATGTGGTTGAAGAAGTTGCTAGACGATGTCAGGTTACAGAGTGATATGAGAGTTGTCATACATTGTGACAACATGAGTAGTATTCAGCTTGCTAGCAACCCAGTTTATCATGCCAGGACCAAACATATTGAGGTCCACTATCATTTCATCAGAGAGAAAGTGCTAGATGGGCATGTTGATTTGACATATGTAAAGACAGATGAGCAGGTTGCAGATATCTTTACCAAAGCACTTGGTAAGGATAAGTTCAAGTATTTCCGTACTAGATTGGGAGTCCTAGAGATGGACATGTCAAGCTTGATAGGGAGTGTTGAAATGTCAAGCTCGTATACAGCTGGAGGATAGCACATGGGTGCTGATAGAGTGACAGTATGGTGGATGGATATCGTGTGGTGTGTTTATGACCGCGTCTAGCTGGTCATTTGTGGTGTGGACATTACATTAGGTTTACTTTGTAGTGTGGACATAACACTATGTAGTGTTCTCTTTTGTGTGTGTGAGAGAGATGATGACTATGGCTTCTCTCCTTCTTTATGATTGATGGATATGGATTAGGGTTTGCTTCTCTTGTGTGTGCTCCCTCCTTCTTCTGTTTTTTATCAACAAAGACAATAAATTATTATGTACCCCCAGGGGGAATTCATCATTTTATAAATGCACCATCACATAGACCTCAACTCTCTGCAGATACATCAATTAAAACTGTTTCTTATCTTGAACATGAGTGGACTCTTTCTGGGATCTATGGTGGTCTTTTTTTCATCATTGCTAGGAATTCTAGCAAGGGTAATCTTCTAAGAGGTCAAAAGTCTTGTGGCAAAGTGTTAAAGGTGAATTATAGAGGGGAGGAGAGAGATGATGCTGTTTCTTTTATTGTCGAGATGATACGAACAACAGTAGAGAGTTTCTAGTGAGCCAAAACAATCTTCAAGTGATTCTTTGTGGTCTTGTGCAATTGACTTGTCATTGGAAAAATATGACAACCTATTAGTGAGCTTAGAACCTTTCTTGACTCCAACTAGTGCAGCCTCTAATGTTGCTAGCTTAGAGGTCATCCCCCAAGAGGCTCCAAGGTCTTGTGTGCTTGACTCTCATGGGAAAGGATGGAAACAAAGAGAAGTTAAAAGGAATTCTATGTCTAAAAGCTCTCGAGGTGAGAGGAAATCTCATAAAAACAACAATTTGTCAAGCGAGGAGGATTCTGATTCTTCATATGACAATGAGGAGATTGCCATCATCACTCCTGGTGGTGATCTTGGCACAGGTGCACTCCCAACTCAACAAAATAAAATAAGGGAGATAATGAAATAACAGAAACTTGTGCTCAATGGGTAGGGGCTTAAACTTGCCAATGGAAAAGATACATCGACCACCTATTGATACACCATCTAGTAGAAGATCAATATGGAGATTAGAGAACGTCACACAATACATGTCAATAATCTTAAGAAGAAAATGAAGGTAAATCCCCATGCCACAGTGGTTCCATTTATTGTTTTGGTAGACCCCTAATATTGTCCCAATAAAAATAGCTTCAAAATGGCAGAATCTTGGAATTATAACTATTATGTCATTTGGGGGGCTCACACTTTGCTCTGAAGCTAGGAAGGATCTATTAAAGGAAAATCCAACAGTCCTTACTATAGCACTATAGATTGGACTCAAAAAGTAGGATCCTCTATTTTATCTTGCTTTTTATATAGGATAGATTTGGAATCTTCAAAATAGAATCTTTTCAATGTGGGAGAATAAAGCTTTGAAAGGGAAGAAGACCTCTAAAAGGTCAAATGAATATAGTGGCTTGGCTAAAAGTCATGGTAAGAAGGTAGATACATCATTTGAAGACCTTGAAAAAGACATGAAGCTCAATCCATGGCGAGCACTTCAAGGTGTGAAGGATCAAACGCTACTAGTTTCTTTCTTATCGTGTGTCATTTCGAAGAAGCTATCACTTTATGAAATGTCTTTGGAGCTAAAAAAGTAAATAAAGTTTTTAGTTATTCATTTTTTATCTTCTTGATGTAAATGAAGTGCTTATATTGTCTTTACATGTGGCTTACAGCCATAAAGTTTATATGAAGATGCAAGAGGTCATGATAAAAAAATTAAACTACACCACTTCGGATGGCGTACGTGTAGAGTATCCCCAGTTTAGCTCTCAAGAATTTTTGAAAGATTTTTTCTTGTTCTTTAGAGATTGGGTAATATTCTTTTATTTTTGTATTAAATACTCGAATGTGATGGTATGTTAATTGTTGTTATGTCTTAAGAAACTAGCCACTTAATTTTATATTCTTGTATATTAATTGTCTACTAACAAAACAGAAGCCTCCAACTAAAAAAGAAAAAAAGTTACTCTTTCAAGAGGAAATAGAGTATCCACAAAACATTATTGTGCACCTTGAAAGATCTCGCAAAGATCTCGCCAAGAGAAAGCAAGATGCCTTCTACGAAATGCTGCTCCAACCGAAGGAGATGAACTAGAAGAGTTTTTTCTTCCTGGATAGGAAAGTAAGCCAACATTCTATAAAGTGATTTGTGGGGACGTAAATAATCTTCAAAATATCATTCCAAAGAAAGATTACAGTCTTGTTATTGTGCTGACATCCCATATGGTTTGAATATGAGTGGTTCTGCAAATGATGAGAGAGTATATACCTATCAAGAAATTTAAAAGATGTTACAGATTATGTGGAGACTTGTGATCTTTCATAGCACTAGCCAAGTTGCATTAATAACTATAGCTTTGAGAAAAGAAGCACATGGTATGGAGTCTCTTGTTTAGTATGATTTCAAGAACTTATGTTTTTTGTTTTTTTTCATTATTATTCAAACACTTTAGATTTATGTTTCACTAAATTTGATTATAGGGTCAAAACAAATATAGATCATGTTCTTGGTTTTTGTTTCAAAAGTTCCTTTAAAATGCTCACGGTGGCTATTGGGATGACATTGAGCAAAGACGTGTTAAAGCACATGTCAATGAGTCTAGATGCTTCAATGTACTTTCTTTTCTTGTAGTAACTAGGAAATTAGGGCATGTGACTTAGTCCAAAGCCTTGGTGAATCCCTACCAGAAGCCAATGATTGATGATTCACCTATTTTCTGCGCGCCAGATAATTGGATACTTGACCTGTTTTCTAGAACTGCTATACGCTTATTCTTTCTTTAAAAAATCATATTTAAATATATAATTTCTTATTATTGATTGTGTGTTAGTTCTTAAATTCATGTTTTTAAAAATGCAGTGACATGTGTAGTTAAGAGAAAGAGAAACTGCATTGCAGTTGAAAAGGATGAGATCCAAGCAGCCTTTATTCCTATGTATGTAAAGGGTGCTATGGAACTGCCAGAATGAAAATCTTACTTTGATGCTCCTTGGTCCCCAAGGAGGAAAAAACAATGACCAATCCAATAAAGAACCAGAGGAAGATCCAGATCAAGTGCTAGATGTTTAGATTTTTGAGTCTACTACTTTACATAATTTAGTTTATCATGACTCTACTACTTTACATACTTTAGTTTATTAATCTGGAAACCTTCAAGAAGTTTTATGAAGTCTAACTTTTATTTCATATTATTTGTATTGGCTTTGCTATTTGGGTTTAGAAATAGATTAGGTTTTTTAAATAAATTATAGAGCTCACACTGTTATCTATTCTAATCTTTTTTTATCACTTGTCAAATAATGTGTATATTTGTGTATAGTGGTAAACTTTGTTCCAAGAAATTTCATTTAAAAAAGTCTTTCATTCATGAAATTTATAAAACAATTTTTAGTTAAAAAATTTGGTATTTCTTTAAGTTGTGGGGACTGTAGATATCCCATTTAAAAGTCAAGTTGTTTTTATGTCAAGCATTACTAGTTTATAAATCTATAGAGGTCACCACGTGTGTTCTCTCTTTAAAAAAGTGTCAAAGTTCATGTAGGTTTTTAATCTACACATGGAATTCTAGATGTGCTTTCAAAGAAAGTGTGTTTTTAGGCTATTTTTGAGCTTTTTTTATATTTTGGAAGGGAATATTTTTAGGTAACCCACTACAACAAAATGAGGGTCTAGCATCGAAAATAGCAATGTTTTTATAACTAGAAGCGTAGCTAGGTGTCAGGCCATTTTGACTGCTAGAAACACTGTTATTTTCGTTGCAACAAGTTCGTTGCTTAGCAGCATAGTGAAAATAGCAGCAACAAAAATATCACTGCACCTGAGCAGCGATATTTCCTTGCGGAACAGCGGAATATCGCTACTCAGCACATTTCACTGCTATTTTCGCTGCTCAGTGGGGCGACTAATATTTTTGCTTGCTGAGCAGCGAATGCTTTGCTTAGGACTCTCCAATCTGCCCCATCTCTTAAAGAAAAAGAGACAAATTCAGATTGTGGAGAATACATAATACAAATACAAGAAACACAAACACAAATACAAGAAACACATACATTGTGGAGAATGCAATTGAATCAAAAAGCCAAAGAAAACTCTTCTTTTGCAAGAGAAGGATAGTGAGAAGATCGAGGGCTCTCTCTCCACTATAACCACCTACTCGCGGATAACCACTCCTAACCTGACATAAGCAGCATTCTAGATGGCATATAACAATTCCCCATATCTCTATGCATAAGTCCATTTCCTAAACCCAGCACACCCAAGGGTGAAATACACATGAGGTTGAATGAATAAGGCACTTACCTTGCATATGTCAAGCCAACCAAGAGAAAACAACAACACAAGCTTAGACAAAAAATAGAACTTGTGATATTAGGACATTGTTTACGAGCTCCTATAATACTGCTTAGACAAGCAGGGTGGACAGTGCCCCTTTCGAATGATAGCTTCTCAAGACTTTCCCCACTATTAAATCCAAAGGCAACTCCTCTTTTGCAAGAGATGGATAGTGAGAAGATCGAGGGCTCCCCCTCCACTATAACCACCTACTCGTGGATAACCACTCTTAACATGACATAAGCAGCATTCTAGATGGCATATAACAATGCCCCATATCTCTATGCATAGGCCGTATGCAAAAGCTGTATGTAAAGGTCGTATGCATACGGCCTATGCATAAGCCGTATGCATAGGCCGTATCTTGTATGCATATAGCCTATGCATAATCACTTTGCATATGGCATACGGCCTATGTATAAGGCCTATGCATAGGCGGTATGCATAAGGCCTATGCATAAGCTCTATGCATAGGCCCTGTGCTGTATGCATAAGGCCTATGCATACGGCCTATGCATAAGCCGTATACATATGACATATGGCCTTTGAATAAGGCCTATGCATACGGCCTATACATAGGCTGTATGCATAGGGCGTATGCATAAGCCGTATGCCATATATGCATAAGGCATATGCATAAGCCACATGAATATGGCCTATGCATAAGCCATATCCATATGGCGTACCGCCTATGCATATGCCGTATGCATAAGCCGTATGCATAGGCCGTATGTATACGGCCTATACATAAGGCCTATGCATAAGCCGTATGAATAGGCCATATGCATAAGCCGTATAAGCCGTATTTCGTATACATAGGGCCTATGCATAAGCCGTAAGCATACGGCATACCGCCTATGCATAAGGCCTATGCATAAGCCGTATGGATATGGCATAAGGCCTATGCATATGGCCTATCCATAAAAGGCCTATTGTTAGATCGCCGTCGTAACACCGCTACGGGCGCTACCACAGGAGGGGACGGCCTCTGGCTCACCACCCAGCCATAGAGGAAGAATGAGGATTGCCCCTCATCCCCCAGGCTATATAGTGTGTGGCCTGCTGTCCACACTAGCCTGGACGCCCATGACTCCCCATGGGCGTCCTCTCCCACTGAACCCCGGATGGCCACGTCCTTGGCCATCCGGTCTACGTCGGTCACCACAGGCGTTACAGCCTACGTGACATTACCCCCCCTTAAGAAGAGTTTTCGTCCTCGAAAACAAACTGGGGAAACCTCTTGGAAATTGCACTACGGCGTTCCCAGGTAGCTACCTCCTCATCCCTATCTGTCCATTTAACAAGTACCTCTTGCTACACTTTATGTCGGGTTTGTCTGTCAAGATACTTTAGAATCTTTTCAGGTTCATGTGGTATCTTTGGTGGCTCTATCAAGTCCACCAAAATCTCTGGAGAAACTACGTTCTCTAACCCGTGAACTGATTTCTTCAGTTTACTGACATGGAAGACAGGATGGACTTGAGAACTCTCCGGTAACTCAAGTTTATATGCTACGTCCCCAATCTTCTTAAGGATTTTAAAAGGACCACAATATCTCGGAGAAAGCTTATCACACTTTCCCGTTTTCATGGTTTTTGATTGCGCAGGGACCTTGAGGAATACAAAGTCACCTTCTGCAAAGGTCACCTTTCTACGTCCTTTATCCGCATATATTTTAGCGCGATCCTGAGCGCTACGAATTCTCTTACGTGCGGCTCTGAGCATATCATTCATATCTTCAAGGAAATCCTTGACAGATTGAATTTTCTCATTTTCTAGGCCTACAGCCATCGGAGATCTCGGCTGGAATCCATACATTAACATGAATGGTGTAAATCCAGTCGCTGAGTGTTTGGAGCTGTTATAGGCAAACTCGAATAAGAGCAAATACTCTTCCCAATTAGATTGCTTCTTACTAACATAAGAACGCAACATATCCTCTAGAATTTGGTTAACTCTTTCAGTTTGACCATCAGACTCCGGATGATCTGCCAAACTCATACTCAGAGTAGTATCCAACTTTTTGAAGACTTCCCTCCAAAAATGACTGTTGAACTTTCTATCTCTATCCGACACTATATCTGCGGGCAGGCCATATAGCTTATAGAGATGTTCAATAAAGAGTTTTGCTACCAACACTGGCGTTTTAACAGTTTTCTTCGTGGCGATAAACTTTACCATTTTAGTTAACCTGTCCACTACCACCCACACCGAGTCATTCCCTCGACTCGTCTTGGGTAAACCGGTAATGAAATCCATGGAAATGCTTTCCCATTTCCCTTGAGGAATCTCCAATGGATGGAGTAGTCCTCCAACCTTAAGACGTTCATGTTTATTGACCTGGCACTTATTGCATTTCAGCACATAAGTCTGGACGTCCTTAAACAAACTAGGCCAATAAAACTGTCTTTTTACTAGTGCATAGGTCTTCTGAATCCCGGGATGACCCGCACTTGGACTATCATGACTTTCTTTAAGAATTTGGGCCCGAAAGTCACCAATAGTTGGTACACATACTCTACCCTTGTAGAGTAAGTATCCGTTGTCAATGGAGTAATTAGCATATTTTCCCCCCCGACGAAGTTTATCACTCCCCTTTGAAGCCGTGGCAGTCAAAGGTGATGAAGGGCCTACGTCAGAGCTCTCCGGCTCCAAACTATACTCGGAAGACACGGCTAGTCTCTCCGGACTAACTCTTGCTTCTTTTCCCATTGCACCTTCGGCCAGTCTCTCCAGACTAGCAATACATGCCAACGAGGGAGGTGGTCACGTCTGTGAAGAAGTACGTACGCATACAGCGCGCCAGACCTCTGTAAAAGATAAATCGTGCTCACATAAACCACATAGTGACTCCAAGAAATCATTCTTGAAGATTGTGAAACTAAGTTCATTAATTTGTGGCATGCGACTAAGTGCATCTGCCACCACGTTATATTTACCTTTCTGGTAACGTATCTGAAGGTCAAACTCCTGTAGAATCTCCGCCCACCGAGCTTTTCTACCCTTCAGTTCATTTTGACTTGAAAGCCATTTCAGACTTTCATGGTCCATCCGGACCTCAAAAGTAGCACCATTTAAATAGTGTCTCCACTTTTTCAGTGCATGAACTATCGCTAGTAACTCTCGCTCGTAAGACGAGTAGTTATGCTGCTGCGCACGATCTAGCTTTTTACTCTCAAATGCAATTGGGCGTCCCCTTTGCATAAGTACGGCCCTAATGGCCTCATTACTAGTGTCTATTTCCAAAACAAACGGCTCATTTGGATCGACAATAGTCAAAATAGGTGCAACTGCTACAGTCACCTTGAGCTTATCAAAGCTCTTCTGTTGGGCTTCCCCCCAACTAATGTTTTTTGTTTTGGACCGTAACTGGTCCGTCATCAACGAGACTGTGATCTTCGCGTAGTCCTTCACATACTATCAGTAGAACCCCGACATGCCAAGGAAAATCTGCAGTTCCTCGAGATTCTTCGGTGCTGGCCATTTAAGAATAGCCTCTACTTTTTCTGGATCCATCCGCGTACCATCGGCGGATATAATATGGCCAAGGTAGTGAATTTCTGTTTCAGAAAATTCACATTTGCTCTTCTTTGCAAATAATTTGTGCTCTCGCAACACACTAGACGCAAATGCTCTATGTGTTCTTTCTGTGTCTTACTGTACACAAGAATATCATCTAGGAAAACTACTACAAATTTTCCCAGATATGGACGTAAAAAAATTATTTTTTTTTCATATTTTTTTAAATATGAAAGAAAAATAATAATAAATTTATTTATTTATTTATTTTTTTGCTGGCTGCCTGTGGTGGTGGCTGGGCGCCGGCTGCTCTGGTGGCCGCTGCGCCTACTGCGCTGGTTAGCTGGCCGTCGCCTGCTGGTCTGGCTGGCCACCGCTGCCTGGCTGGCCGCCGCCGCCGCCTGCGCTGGCTTGGCTGGCCGCGCTGGCCTGGCTGACCGGGTATGGCTTGGCCGCCGCAACCGGGTGCTTCACAGCGAGGCCAGAAGCTCCAGCAGCCGACTCAAGCCCCAAGGCCACAACTCCAGCAGCCGAACTCTCTTCACAGCCGTTAAGAGGTCGTGGGGCTGGTCTTCGCCCCCCCCACACAGTGGACAAACGCGTTATCTGCTCTACACCAGTTTCTCTCCTCCACCAAAACGAAACGTTTTCTGCAACAACGGAAAAAGAAAAACGAAAAATGCTTACCTGCTACTGCAGATTCGCTTTGGTGTGTGCTACCGAGAGAGAGAGAGAGAGAGAGAGAGAGAGAGAGAGAGAGTTCTTCCTTTCAATTCTGGCCGCCTCCCTCCACACACTCCATTGTGGAGGTAAGGATGAGATTTGAATGATTGAAAACCATTGAGTGGGCTCCGGTCCCCCGGTCACGCGCACAGACCTTGACGACCCAATCGAACCGATGCTCTGATACCAGTGTTAGATTGCCATAACGCCGCTACGGGCGCTACCACAGGAGGGGACGGCCTCTGGCTCACCACCCAGCCATAGAGGAAGAATGAGGATTGCCCCTCATCCCCCAGGCTATATAGTGTGTGGCCTGCCATCCACACTAGCCTGGCCGCCCATGACTCCCCATGGGCGTCCTCTCCCACTGAACCTCGGCGGATGGCCACATCCTTGGCCATCCGGTCTGCCGTCGTCGGTCACAGGCGTTACAGCCTACGTGACACCTATGCATAAGCCGTATTATACATACAGCATACGGCCTATGCATAAGGCCTATGCACAAGCCATATGCCATATGCATGCGGCCTAGACATAACGCCGTATGCAATGATTTTATATTCACGTGATCACAAATTATTTTTTGTTAATAACATGTGTTAACATGTTAACATGTTCTCAAAAAAGCCGGTGGCAAGCGACCTGGTAACCGGATAAAATCCCGCCGGGCTTTTGATATACCCGGCGGTCCCGTCGGGGAAACCTAAACCCCGGCGGATCCCGGCGGGGTTGTCATCCAGCCCGGCGGGGTACAATTTCCTATATATATGGGCCCGGGGGGCCCTTTGGGAGTTCATTGCTGACAGCATACACAGGTAATGAAACTTGTGTGTGTGTGTGTGTGTGTGTGTATGTGGGTGTGTGTTCGTGTGTATGTGGGTGTGTGTTCGTGCGGGCAGCCGCCCACTGTCGCAATGCGCGGCAGGATGTGGGTTGACAAGCCACCGTCTCTGGTCGGTAAGTTGTGTCAAACTTCTACGGGAAAGAAGAGAGAATTTCCTTACTGTTTCGAAAAAGTGCTGACCCAAACAGACACAAGAAGAGGGTCTCACAATGCACCCTATTTGGTAAACCCTCCGGTTGCCATTTTTGCAGACTAGTTTTCCACTTCCATTTTGCTTGCATTAAGGTCGTGCTGTTTGATGTCTTGCAGCGGTTGCAACTCTCTGTCACTAAAGCTTGCCTAAATCTGGGTGTGGGCGGAGACATTGAGTTGGAGGAAGAGACCGGGGAGGTGTGGAATGTAGGGCTAAAACATCCGAGCAGTGGGAGCTTCATTTGCAAAGGATGGAAAAAGTTCGCCCGCTACTACAAGCTCCAAGTGGGGGATATCGTGAAGATGAAGATAGTGAGCCAGCATCGAATCTTAGTGCAGATCAGGCGACCCCCTCATAACGCCACCACCTGCATGCGGCCGTCAATATACAACTTAAGAGGACCAGCACGACTCTCCAATCCAACAACAGCCCATAATGCAAAATACAACTCAAGAGAAAAACGACCACCCTCCCATCCAAGCGCCCATAAGGAGGAAGGTGTTGAAGTTGCTCAGAGCTCGGAGTTGGCAACAGCACCCATCATCTCAAAAAGACATTCCCTATGCTACATAAAACTAAAGGCTTCTAACGTCAGAAAGCCCTTCATCATTGTAAGTAGCCTTTCTTCTCTCTTCATTTGGGCTACACGATCAATCCTTTCCCCTTCCTGTAGTTCATTGTCTCTAGTGTTTATGTTTTCATTGTTCTAATGTTTGTGTCCTCCTTTTGTAGGACATCCCCCGCGAGTTCGCCAAACACATGCCCAAGGGACCATGCGTTGTCTCTCTTGTTGATGCCTCTAAAGGAAAGTGGATAGTTCATTCGTCTTATTCACGCACAAGAGTAACACTTGAGGAGGGAGTAACACTTGAGGAGGGATGGAAACGCTATTGCATTGATCATCGACTTCAAGAAGGCGATATTTGCATCTTTGAGATGATTGACAATAAGACCTTGACCCTTAAAGTACACATCTACAAAATAGACAAAGGAGCTCCATTCTAGCTAGCTTTAAGTGTTAAAATATAAGGTGACTCAACAATGGTAAGCTTCTACCTTAGCTTTTTGAATGGCAAAACATGTATCTAGTTTCTTATCTAGTTCTATTACTTGTGCACGTTGATGCTTTAATTTCTCAATTCATAAGAATGATGCAAAGCATAAAGTGACTCAACAATGGCAAGTTTATACCTTAGTTTTTTGAGTGGCAAAAAAATGTATCTAGCTTCTTATCTAGTTCTATTACTTATGTATTGATGCTTAAGTTTCCCAATTCATAAGAATGATGCAAAGCACGCTTGTTAAAATCCTGCCTAAATATTTTTGCTACATTTTTTAAATGAGAAACAATTTTTCTTTTAGTGATGTTAAATACAAAATATAGTTATGTCCTGAAAATTGATATAATGGTTAGTTAGTATGGTGATGGTTGTGAAGAGATTGTAGATATACAAATATCTTATATAACTAATAAATGGAGAATAAGAGTGCATGATGTGACATATGCATTTATGCTTGTAGTATTGTGCTTGAAGCCTATCCTAAATAGGATATACAACATGTTTCAATTATAATCAGTGATTTTATATTCACGTGATTACAAATTTTTTTTTGTTAATAACATGTCAATGAGACATGCAAAGTTTTTTGAATTATATGCAAGCGTGTTCTTCTCTTTCTCATTCTAAGCTGCACACACCCTAGTTGAGCCGTCCCAGAAAAGTAAATCGCTTCAGCAAGGGCGAGTTGTGCATCATCGAGTCGACCTTGACGTAGGCTTTCTTGCAATGAAGTTTGACGCATGGGTATGTTTCCTACGTCAAAGTTTCGCTTGCAGGAAGATGCACTGGGTAGATTACTTTCTGGTTGCACATTGCCTTTCGGAGTAGGCGATGTAGCGGGAGTTTGATGATTAGAACAACAGTGTTCTTGCTGCCTTGATACATTAACGGTAGGAGTGTCATGTTTTCTTGAATCTTTCTTTTGAATTTCTTCTCTTATGCGTTTACTATAGGTGCAGAGGGGTGGGTACATGACTTTTTCTTCGGTCCGCCTAAAAAGTGTTCTCTTAGTCGAGGCGCCCCACCTGATTTTACTGCATGGCATAGCTTACACTCCCAATCTATGAATCGATCACCAACGTTAATTGCATATTGCCACTCTATCCCACGTGCCTTTTTTTTCCTGCTATTTGAAATTTGGACTCTATTGGAGGTATCACTAGATCCAACATTGTCCTCCATCTCAACAAATAACCTATTCAACCAAGCATATAACAATGAATACACAAATGAAAAAACAACAAATCACTCACGTATTACAAAACATACATTAGCAGACAAAGTACTTCGAAACTATCTTGACAAATACAAAAGATCATCACATAACACAAAACAAAGAATTAAGCTTACATGGAGCTTGTAAGCTTTCTTTTTACTTGAGGGATTGAGGGTTTTACTCTTGTTTGTAGCAAGAGTGGCCACCAAATTCACTTGGAGAGGATTAGGCCAAAAAAAAACAATTGAATTATCAAGAAATTCAATGTTAAAGGGCTCAGGACGACAGAAGCAGAGTAATAGTGCATAAACACCATTAAGCCTTTACAAAGGGAGAGGCTTCTATTTATAGGAAAAAGTGAGCCTCTAACCAAGCAAACTGATTCTAGAATTTTTTGATCAGTTTGGTCACTTTTTGACCATTTTTAGATCAGTTTAGCTTCCTTTTTGGATCTAGTTGATCCAGGAGAGAGGAGAGATGAAAATATCTCATTATTTGTGAGTTTAAAACTCATCCACACATGTGAAATAGGCGCCTCCTTCATGAGGGGTATTCCCCACACTTAGGTGTCAAAAATGCATCATGTCCTCTAAATATCTCTTCTTTTCTTACTAATAAACCTTGTCCTTAGTCAACTCTTCATCTTATATGAGTATTTACTCATTTTTGGGGGATTTTCTTTTATTCTTCAATTTATCTCCTCACTACATTTGGATTAATCTTATTGGTCCATAGGAACCTTAATCCAAAAATTTTAAAAAATCTGGATCCTCAGGATAAGGTCCTTTTTACCTATTTTCAATTTATTCCAATTGCACATTGGAAAGTTCTTTTTGAATTTCTGTTTCAGGGGAATTTAGTTTAATAAGAAAGAATATTTTTCCATCCAAAGATATCTAAAAACTGAGTTATCTCTCTCTAGAATATTTTCTCTCTCTAGGCCAAAACAGGTAGAAACAAGATCTTTTATTATTCTGAAAAGGGATTGATTACAGGGGAAGAAACTGGATATCTTGAGGTGCTAGGGAGGAATCTTACATTCTCTCCCACTTGAAAAACTTGAGATGTCCTCATCTCGCAGGTGGAGTATGATCTCTTTCATCTTCTTCTTCTTCTTCAATTACTTCTAACGTTACTGCCTTGGAAGTGGACGGCCGATTTGGAAATATCTCTCTTTGCCTTCCCCTATTTTGAGGTGGAGGTCTTGCATTATTTTGGATTAAGACTGCGGGTTGGTTAGAGGGTCTACCCTCTAGGGTTTTCTTGATTTTGGCGGAAAGAAACCTGATTACTCTAGAAGGAAGGAGCTGGAGTCTCGAATCTTGATCCCTGATTTCCCTGCTCTGAAAACCTTGATCCAAAAGGTGTTGGGAAATCCATACTGTGATGACCAAATCCTTGACAGTTATAGCATTTCACTCCCTTATTCAAGGGTGGAACTTCTGAAGTTGAATTCCAAGGGAGATTGAGTTTCGGGAAAAGGACGTCTTCCATTCTGGAACTTCCCATGTCCTGGGCTTATTGACCCTGATATCTTTTAGGTGGCGAAAGGTTGGAATCACCTTCTGGAATTAAGAACCTTTTGAAAAGTGATGGTGTTGGCTTCGGCGGGACTTTGACATCAATGGCCTTGGTGAGATCCTTCGCCATCCGCACTGCTTCAGCCATGGAAACTGGCTTGGCATTCTTCACCAGGATATTCAAAGGATCATTCAGTCCTTGAATGAACCTAGCCATCAGTTGTTCATCCAACGGTGGCGAGAATTTGAGGAGGAGAGCGAACGCTTGGTGATATAATTCAATAGTTGTGCTTCCATGGGTTAACTCTAAGAATTCATTCATCTTTGTTTCCAAAAAGGCGAGAGGACAGAACCTCGTCCTTAGGTAATTTTTGAGATCATTCCATGTCTGGGTATTCAGATCCAGACGGTTTGTCTCGCAGTGGTTTCTCCATGCCACTCTGGCTGTTTCTACTATCTTCAGTCTTGCAAGAGCCATTTTTCTCTTCTCATTGTACCCGGTGACATCAAAGTACTCTTCCATTGCTTCGATCCACTTTTCCACAGCCTCACCCAAGTTTTCCCCTTCACCCTTGAAAGGTCCAGACTGTGATCTATGAAGAGTTTCACAAAAATCCAAGTCGAGCTCTTCCTCTTAGGGGTTATCATTTCGACCCTCAATCCATGCTCCTATTAATACAAAAATTCTTGTTAAGTCCCTTTATTTATGATTCAATTCTGATTTTAGATTCAATTGATTATGGGGTTCTTTAGATTGGTCAGTTCCTCACAGAATCATGGAATAAAGATATTCATATAGAACTCATTAATATTGGATAACAATTCATTCAGAACATCTAATTCATATCTTTAACACAATAATAGTCCATTAGACTAAAATTTCCATCTAAAAAGTCCTCCATGAGGATTTCAATTATACATATTTTTTTTATTTTTTATTTTTTATTTTTTTGTCATCCCTTAACTTGATCCACTGGGTCAAGTGTTAATAGTAGCAATTTGTCAACACAATCCACTAATCTCATAATGATTTGTTGAAGCCATTATCGTCATTCCAGTTATGAACATCATCAGAGGGACTTGTCCCATTTGGTTTTGTTCAGCTTATTACATTTCAACCAAAATTCCGGAATCATCATTTTCAATCAGAATCCAAATCAATTCATCCGTTCTCAACCAGAATTTTAAAATCATATCAACTACATTCGAATTCATCATTTGGATAGCATTTTTGCTTATAATTTCAAGATCTTAGATTTACTCGTATATACTGCTAGTAAAGAGCTATAGTTATACCCTCGGTATATACGGGTAGTCACGGTCCTTGGAATTATAAGGTAAATACCATCATGTCAAGGCCTCAAGCAAGTCAGAGATTCCATATAATTGCGGTACCTCCGTCTAAAGACCCAATTACCAATTTATGAATTTCAGTCTGAATAACAATTTGTATAAATTTTATCACACAATTTCGACCTTTTACTGCTACTTCATCAATTTTTGACATTTTTGGCTTCTCAGTTGATCCACTTTAGCCAATTTTGCTCTGATACCAGCTGTAAGATCCCTGTCCCCACCGTGCAACGAATTTAGGGGTCGGGGCCTCACCCACCCCCACAGATATCCGGACAAGAGACTAATCCATCGGTTCTTCCAAAACCAAACCCGAAAAAACTTCCCTTGCCTGGAAAGCTCAGGCGATTCCTCCAAGATAAATTTTTCTCTAACATAGTCAAAAATCTTAACTAATTGAACTAATCTGGCCAAACCCATAAGTCCCATAGTAGTCAGATCGATCAAAGAGACCAACACATTTTTCCTCATTGACAGGCACAGCCGTTGATTCTTTTCCATAGAATAATTTTTGTCCGGGATTTACTTCATCTAGCGTACCATAACAGAATCTAGTCTCAATTTAGGGATCCATCAGTCCCGCCTAACCCCATCCAATACCATGGGTTAGCCAACCAACCAACCACTGTAGTGATGGGAATCCAATTAGAAATTTGGTTAGGTTCCCAGGCCCCCTAGCTAGATATTCATGCAAACTTAAAACTAGTCACATCACTTACACACCCAATATGAAATTGCCTTTTTCACAGATTCAGCTATCTTTAAAACAATCATTTAATGAAATCATAGTTACTGATCATAATCCTCCAAAAATTTTCGGTTGAATTTTTAATTTCAAATCCTTCCTTCCTCAGTGTACCTATGGCATCATTGGCAACCAAAACGCTCACCACCTGTCCACTCAGGGGTCTTTTCGATGGTTCCTAGCTCATAGTACTCGGCAATATTCACATATCAAAATGGAATCTTCGTTGAAGATCAGCAAGATCAACTAACCGTGATCCATATAAAAGAACCATGGACTTATCCGTTGAGGATCAGCAAGGTCAATCAACCAAATCTATGCCCGAATTCAGAAAACAACTCTTACTCCTTGTTCCAATATCTTCCACGATGCACATGTGGGTATCGTCAATGACCCAGCACCGTATGGTCAGCACCCTCTAGGATCCTTCGCAGGTGACATAGTGCTTCACTCATAGGCCGCTTCCTTGGTCCCTCATCCACCGTACCAGAAGCTCACCATTTCGAACCGAGGCTAGTCAAGACCTCGGCCACCTTGCTACGCGAGACGTCCTCCAATGACTTTCCATCAGCTGTTGTAACTTTATCACATTAGGTCTCCACGACCTCATTCACAAGACACTCAAAATGCTTCTCTAGCATTCTTGACATAAAATAGTCATTTAAAAATAGTTTCAAAAATACAGTTTCTATAACGAACTCTCATCTTTCCACATTGCTCCACATCAAACCACATTAATTAATTCCACAACCATTTCATAAGTATTCCTATTCCCATCCAATCACATCATTTTTATCTCATCACATCTTTCCTCAATTTATCCTCATCCACTCGCATCTACCCATATCCACATCTCATCACATCACATTCATTCACATCTCATCCATTCAGACCACATCACATTCACTCACATCACATCTCATTCATTTTACCTCACATCTCATTCATTCACATCTATCCCGATTCACATCCCATCACATCACATTCATTCATATCCATCACATTCTCTTTCATTCATATCCATCACATTCATTCTCATCACCATTATATCACATCACTTCTATCCACACCATATCTCATTCATACACATCTCATCTCATTCATCCACATCCATCCAATCGTTCACATGTACGACTACTCGCATCTATCCATACATTCATATCTATCACTTCACATCCACATATATTCATGTCACATCTTATCTCTTTACATCACATCACATTATTTCACATACACATCTATATCCATTCTTTCACATACATCCACATCCATTCTTTCACATACTCATTCACATCCATTCTTCTCATACACATTCACATCCATTTTTCACATACACATCCTTATCCATTCTTTCACATACTCATTCACATCCATTCTTCACATTCACATTCACTCACATCTCATATCTTTCATCTACATTCTGATTCACATGACATCACATCTCATCCATTCATTCACATTTTTTTGATTCACATCACATCTATTCACCTCACATCTCATCACCTCTATTTGCATCACAACCATCCATCCATTCATTCCCATCTATCTACTAATTCACATCACATCTCATCACACATCTATTCATCTCACATTCTCATAATCTCTATTCACATCACATCAATCCATTCATTCTTTCCCATCTATTTGATTCACATCACATCTCATCACATCTATTCACCTCACATCCTCATCATCTCTATTCACATCACATCCATCCATTCATTCTTTCCCATCTATCTGATTCACATCACATCTCACATCTATTCACCTCACATCTCATCACCTCTATTCACATCACATCCATCCATCCATGCACATCTATCTAATTTACATCACCTCTCATCACATCTATTTACCTCTCATCTCATCACCTCTATTCACATCACACCCATCCATCCATTCATTCACATCTATCTAATTCACATCACATCCATCCATCCATTCGTATCTATCTAATTCACATCACATCCATCCATCCATTCGCATCTATCTAATTCACATCACATCCATCCATCCATTCACATCTATCTAATTCACATCACATTCTCCTCATCTCTATTCACATCACATCCATCCGTTCAATCATCATCTGATTCACATCTTATCTCATCACATCTATTCGCCTCATATTCTCATCACTTCTATTCACAGAATTTAAACATAGTATTTAAGAGGATTCTAATTTTTGATATAAAGATTCTTTACGCATCTATTTATGCATAATTCAATGTTAAGGAAAATAACACTTTTGAAATAAAATTAAATCCTTTATGTATCTTCTTATGTATAAATTCAATTTCAATGAGAATAACTCTTTTCAAATAAAAATAATTCTTTTATGCATCTTCCTATGCATAAATTCAATTTCAATGAGAATGACACTTTTGAAATAAAAATAATTCTTTTATGCATCTTCTTGCATAAATTCAATTTCAATGAGAATGACCTTTTTGAAATAAAAATAAATCTTTTATGCATCTTCCTATGCATAAATTCAATTTCAATGAGAATGACACTTTTGAAATAAAAATAAATCTTTTATGCATCTTCCTATGCATAAATTCAATTTCAATTTTAAATCTTTTAGAATGCACAAACGAAGGGAATTACACTTTTAGAGTAACCTAATGTGATAAACTTTAGTTCCACAAAATTTAAGAAAATTTTGCCATAACCTCCTTTGTATGGCTGACCATTTCTCAATTTTATCATTCAATTTATGACTTGAGCTAATCCAATTTGAATTCTAATATCTCTAATCTACTCCATTTTCCAAAAATCAAGAGAGTAAACAATGAAAAGAGTTTAATCAATCTTTTAATTAAAATTTCTAGGATTGAGAAGGGCTGAATTGTAAAGAAGAGAAGGGGGTGGCCTTTCCATCAAGGCATAGCATCAGATTTTAATTTAACATTTACAAAGCATAAAATTTGAGAAAACCACAGATTTAAAAATTAACCATAAGTAAGAATTAAGCTTACATGGAGCTTGTAAGCTTTGCTTTGGCTTGAGGGATTGAGGGTTCTACTCTTGTTTGCAGCAAGAGTGGCCACCAAATTCACTTGGAGAGGATTAGGCCAAAAAAAACAATTGAATTATCAAGAAATTCAATGTTAAATGGCTCAGGATAGAAGCAGAGTAACAGTGCATAAACACCATTAAGCTTTTACAAAGGGGGAGGCTTCTATTTATAAGAAAAAGTGAGCCTCTAACCAAGCAAACTGATTCTAGAATTTTCCAGATCAGTTTGGTCACTTTTTGGATCTAGTTGAAACAAGAGAGAGGAGAGATGAAAATATCTCATTATTTGTGAGTTTAAAACTCATCCATACATGTGAAATAGGAGCCTCCTTCATGAGGGGTATTCCCCACACTTAGGTGTCAAAAATGCATCATTTCCTCTAAATATCTCTTCTTTTTTAACTAATAAACCTTGTCCTTAGTCAACTCTTCATCTTATGTGAGTATTTACTCATTTTTGGGAGATTTTCTTTTATTCTTAAATTTATCTCCTCCCCTACATTTGGATTAATCTTATTGGTCTATAGGAACCTTAATCCAAAATTTTAGAAAATCTGGACCCTCAGGATAAGGTTCTTTTTACCTATTTTCAATTTATTCCAATTGCACATTGGAAAGTTCTTTTTGAATTTCTGTTTCAGGGAAATTTAGTTTAATAAGAAAGGATATTTTTCCATCCAAAGATATCTAAAAACTGAGTTACCTCTCTCTAGAATATTTTCTCTCTCTAAGCCAAAACAGGTAGAAACAAGATCTTTTATTATTCTGAAAAGGGGATTGATTACAGGGTAAGAAACTGGACATTTTGAGGCGTTAGGAAGGAATCTTACATAGTCAGATCAAGAAAAAGACTTGCACTTGGATCATAGAGACCAACGCTTTTTTCCTCATTGAGAGGCACAGCCGTTGATTCTTTTCCATAGAACAATTTTTATCTGAGATTTACTTCATCTATCGTACAATAAGAGAATTGAGTCTCATATTAGGGATCCATCAGTCCAGCCTAGCCCCATCCTGTCCCGTGGGTCAGCCAACCACCCAACCACTGTAGTGATGGGATCAATTTAAGAATTTGGTAAGGTTTTGTCCTGGGTACCAGGGAAAAGAGTTCCCAGGCTCCCTAGCCATATATTCATGTAAACTTAAAACTAGTCATACCACTTACACACCCAATATGAAATTGTCTTTCCAGGCCCCCTAGCCATATATTCATGTAAACTTAAAACTAGTCATACCACTTACACACCCAATATGAAATTGTCTTTCTCACAGATTCAGCTGTCTTTAAAACAATCTTTTAGTGAAACTATAGTATCACTAATCATAATCCTCCAATGTTAATCCGATTGAATCCTAATTTCCAAATTTTCCTTTATCAGTGTACTTATGGCATCTTTGGCAACCAGAACGCTCACCACCTATCCACTCAGGGGCCTTTTCAATAGTTCCTAGCTCATAGTACCCAGCAATATATTCACTTATAAAAATCAAAATGGAATCTCCGTCGAAGATCAACAAGATCAACCCAACAGATCCATATAAAAGAGCCATGGACTCATCCATTGAGGACCAGCAAGGTCAATCAACCAGATCCATGCTCGAATTCCGAAAACAGCTCTTACTCCTTGATCCAATATCTTCCACGACATACGTGTGGGTATCTTTGATGACTCAGAGCCCGAGCACCGTATGGTCTCAGCACCCTCTAGGATCCTTCGCAGGTCACCTGGCGCTTCACTCATAGGCGGCTTCCTTAGTCTCTCATCCACTGTACCAGAAGCTCACCATTTAAATCAAACCGAGGCTGGTCAAGACCTCAGTTGACCTTGTTACGCGAGACTTCCTCTATTGACTCTGTGTCAGTTGTTGTTGTGCAGCTTGATCAATTAGGTCTCCACGACCTCATTCACAAGAGGGTCAAAATGCTTCCCCATCATTTTTGACATAAAACAATCATTTAAAAACAGGTCATAAATAGAGTTTCTATAACTCGTCTTTCCACATTGTTCCGCATCAATCCTCATTTATTTCATATGTATTCCCATTCTTATCACATCATTTTCCATCTCATCACATCTTTCCTCATTTATCCGCATCAGATCTCATCCACTTGCAGCTACCCATATCCACATCTCATCACATCATTTATCTGCATCAGATCTCATCCACTTGCATCTACCCATATCCACATCTCATCACATCATATTCATTCACATCACATATCACATCTATCCCAATTTACATCACATTTCATTCACTCACATCCCGTTTCACATGACATCACATCTCATTCATTCACATCACATCACATCTATTCACGTCCATCACATTCATTTACATCCATCACATCACGTTCATTCATCACATCACGTTCATTCATATCCATCACATTCATTTACATCCATCACATCACGTTCATTCATATCCATCACATTCATTCATATCCATCACATCACATTCATTCATATCCATCACATTCATTCATTCATATCCACCACATTCATTCTCATACCATCCCATCACATACATTCTATCCACATTATATCACATCACTTATATCCACATCATATCTCATTCATACACATCTCATCTCATTCATCCACATCCATCCAATCGTTCACATATACGACTACTCACATCTATCCATACCTTCATATCTATCACTTCACATTCACATATATTCACGTCACGTCACATCTCTTTACATCACATCACATTCTTTCACATACACATCCACATCCATTCTTTCACATACATCCACATCCATTCTTTCACATACTCATCCACATCCATTCTTCACATACACATTCACATCCATTCTTCACAAACACATCCACATCCATTCTCCCATATCCATTCTTCACATACACATTCACATCCATTTTCATCACATACACATCCACATCCATTCTTCACATACACATCCATATTCATTATTCACATACACATTCACATCCATTCTTCATATACACATCCATATCCATTCTTCACATACACATTCACATCCATTCTTCACATACACATCCATATCCATTCTTCACATACACATTCACATCCATTTTCATCACATACACATCCACATCCATCGATTCTTCACATCACATCTCATTTTTATGCAAGTTTTTAGTTTGATTTTCTTTTGAATACAAGGAGTTTTTCTTGAACAAGTATCCCCAAAACTTCTTGATCGGAATTCTGAATTTCATACCGGAATTCCTTGAATTCTATAACCTTGATCCACATATCAATTCGAAGTGTCTCCGAAACTTAGTTTCAGATTTGGTGGGAGTTTTGAGTGTATTTTTCTAAACTGGTCACACCTTCTTTCCTCAAAACTGACTAAAGAGTCTTGGTCATAGCCTGATTCAAGGTTCGAGTCGGATAAGATTTTTTCGGATTTATCTTTCTCAAAAAGGTTAGATAATTCAGTTACTATTTTACGGAATTTCTTTCTTTGAATATTCACTTAACTGATTTCTAAATTAGTTACGAATTCTAATGAGGAATAGATTAATCATTTATCTGAATATTTTGAACTCGATAGATTTTCTGAATTCTCTTTTTACAATCCGTGTGAATATAAAACGATAGAATTTGCTCTCTTAGAGTATTTAATTATTCATTTATCAAATACTCATAGAATTTAAGAGAATTCTAATTTTGATCAAATACTCATAGAATTTGCTCTCTTAGAGTATTTAATTATTCATTTATCAAATACTCATAGAATTTAAGAGAATTCTAATTTTGATATAAAAATTCTTTATGCATCTATTTATGCATAAAAATCAACT
This sequence comes from Cibotium barometz, assembly GCF_041138505.1. Taxonomy (NCBI): domain Eukaryota; kingdom Viridiplantae; phylum Streptophyta; class Polypodiopsida; order Cyatheales; family Cibotiaceae; genus Cibotium; species Cibotium barometz. The sequence continues at coordinate 30,977,630 of NC_141107.1, read as the reverse complement.
TCAATGGGAATAACACTTTTATTAAAAAAATCCTTTTATGCATCTATTTATGCATAGAATCAATTTAAATAGGAATAACACTTCTAAAATCAAAAGAACTTCTTTATGTATCTATTTATGCATAAAAAATAATTTTTATAAGAATAATGCTTTTATAAAAAAAATTACTTTATGCATCTTTCTATGCAAAAATATCAAATTTAATGAGAATAACACTTTTGTAAAAAAAACTCCTTTGTGCATCTTTCTATGCATAAAAATCAAATTTAATTAGAATAACACTTTTGTAATAAAAAAAATTCTTTTATGCATCTTTCTATGCATAAAAATCAAATTTAACGAGAATAACACTTTTGTAATTTAAAAAAATTCCTTTATCAAATTTAATGAGAATAACACTTTTGTAATAAAAAAATTTCTTGAATCATCTTTCTATGCATAAAAATCAAATTTAATGAGAATAACACTTTTGTAATTAAAAAAGTTCATTTATGCATCTTTCTATCCATAAAAATCAAATTTAATGAGAATAACACTTTTGGAAAAAAAAATCCTTTATGCATCTTTCTATGCATAAAAATCAAATTTAATGAGAATAACACTTTTGTAATTAAAAAAAATTCTTTATGCATCTTTCTATGCATAAAAATTAAATTTAATAACAATAACACTTTTGTAATAAAAAAAATTCCTATATGTATCTTTCTATGCATAAAAATCAAATTTAATGAGAATAACACTTTTGTATTAAAAAAATCCTAAATCAAATTTAATGAGAATAACACTTTTGTAATAAAACAAATTCCTTTATGCATCTTTCTATAGTATTGAGAAGCTACCCATGGAATAGGAGTTGTTACAACTCCAATGGGAGAGAGAGATTGAGAGAGAGAGTGTGTGTGTGATATTAAACATCTACAAAAGATCCGAAGGTAAGTAGTACAATGAATCCATGAAATTACTCGGCCATGGAAAAGAAGCATAAAAAGCAAATTTACTGAGCATAACACTTCTGTAATAAAAAAAATTCCTTTATGCATCTTTCTATGCATAAAAATCAAGTTTAATGAGAATAACACTTCTGTAATAAAAAAAATTCCTTTATGCATCTTTCTATGCATAAAAATCAACTTTAATGAGAATAACACTTTTGTAATTAAAAAAATTCCTTTATGCATCTTTCTATGCATAAAAATCAAATTTAATGAGAATAACACTTTTGTAATAAAGAAAATCCCTTTATGCATCTTTCTATGCATAAAAATCAAATTTAATGAGAATAACACTTTTGTAATTAAAAAAATTCATTTATGCATCTTTCTATGCACAAAAATCAAATTTAATGAGAATAACACTTTTGAAATTAAAAAAAATTTCTTTATGCATCTTTCTATGCATAAAAATCAAATTTAATGAGAATAACACTTTTATCATAAAAACATTTCCTTTATGCATCTTTCTATGCATAAAAATCAATTTTAATAATTAATATCAGTGATATCCATGCATATTGATAGGTGAATATGTATATGGAGTAATTAGAATATTTCTTTTAGATGCAAAAATGGTGGGAATTACTCTTTTGGAATAACATAAAAATAAACTTTCTTCTCCACAAAATTCTGGAAAATTTTGCCATAACCTCCTTTGTTTAGCTGACCATTTCTCACTTTTATCATTGTTATTTAACTTAAATTAACCTAAATTAGATTTATAGAACTCTAATCTAAACACTTTTCTAAATTCAAGAGAGTAAACAATAAGAAGAGTTTAATTAATCCTTTCATTAATCTTTTTAGGATTGAGAAAGGTTGGAATGTAAAGAGGAGAAGGGGATGGCCTTTTTATCAAAGGCATAGCATTTGAATTAAATTCAACATCTGCAAAACATAAAAATTAAGAAAACCATAGATTCTTCATTAAACAAGTAAGAAAAATAGCTTACATGGAGCTTGTAAGCTCTCCTTTGGCTTGAGGGCTCTACTCTTGTTTGAAGCAAGAGTGGCCACCAATTCCTTTTGGAGAGGATTAGGCCAAAAACAATTGAATTATTAAAAAATTCAATGTAGATGGCTCAGGACAGGAGCAGAGTAAAAGTGCATAAATACCATTAAGCTTTTACAAAGGGGGAGGCTTCTATTTATAGGAAAAAGTGATCCTCTAACCAAGCAAACTAATTCTAGAATTTTGTAGATCGGTTTGGTCAATTTTTGACCATTTTTGGGTCAGTTGAGCTTACTTTTTGGATCTAGTTTTGAAATAGGAGAGAGGAGAGATAAAAATATCTCATTTTATTGATTAAAAATTGGGGGTAATGATGAGAAAAAGGCTCCTACTTCATGAGGGGAGAACCCACACTGAGGTGTCAAAATCTAGTTTTTTTAATTGTTTTCTTTGGTCCTTAGTCCACTCTAACCTTGTTTTGTCAACTCTCCATACATTGAAAAAATGTTTGAAATCTAATGTTTCTTTAAGGTGAAGTATGACAAGCTTTGGTGTGTAGGCTTGTACTACAAGTTCCATCATAGCAGGCAAACTAAAAGCATTATGACGTGACAATTTTTTGGAGAATGTGTTGAACATTTGATCAATGTCATCATGAAGTGTGGCCAACTAGCAGCAAATTAACTTTTACCTTTTGAAAAATCCCTTTGGAGACAAGCATGGGTGTGTAGGCTTGTACTACAAGTTCCATCATAGCAGGCAAACTAAAAGCATTATGACGTGAAATTTTTTTGGAGAATGTGTTGAACATTTGATCACACAATGTCATCATGAAGTGTGGCCAACTAGTAGAAAATTAACTTTTACCTTTTGAAAAATCCCTTTGGAGATAAGCATGCTGAGATATCCAAGAACTATTTGATTTTTGTTCTCCCTTCTTGTGTTGTCGAGTTGCAAGTATAGAATGTTTGGCAATGGCCCTTCCCATGTAGAAATGATATGATGTATAATAGTGATGATCAAGTTTGGATCATATTATGAATATTTGGATAAGTGAAGAAATTTTGGGTGGACTTGACCATTGTACACTAAGCACCCAACCAAATGCATATGTAACAATGTATCATCGATGATGTCGTTGGATAGCCTTGAGAAGTGAGGCAAACTTGATTTTTTTCGATCCATTCCAACAATAACCAACCCTAAGTATTTCTCTGGACTTTTAAAACACTTTCTCCTATGATCCATAACTTTCTTTCTTTCATTAGCTTGCTCTTGTCTATGAGTTTTTAGAGAAACTTTGATCATATTCTCCTCTTCAGGACTTGATGATGCCTTCTTGTCTTTAACCTTGCACATATAGCACACACGACCATTGTGACCTTGTGTGGGATAGTGACATTAGAGAAGAAGCCTTTCCAAAGCCTTGTAAACTAAGAGTAGCTTGTGAACCTCTCATTCTTTTGAATCATATCATCTCTATACAATATGAAGACCTCTCATTGTGTGAAATTATCAAATAAATAAAATCTACCAATACTTGGCATGCACTTTGCATGGTATCTGAAATAACACTACATCCAAGTCAAAGCATTCTAACTTGTTGGCCAATTGATAAAGACGGATCCAATAGTGTTGACCTACCCCGCGTTTCAAATCTGCACTTTACTATTTCTAGCCGCATATTTCCCAAGATTAAGGCAAGTTTGAAAGCAGCCCTACAAACCAAATCACTGTCGAAATTATACTCAAACTTTCCCTTATAGCAAGGAACCAATAAACCACAAAGGGAAAGACTTCTAAACTACAATGCCAATGAGAAACTAAAACATCCAAATTGCTACAAATGTTTTCAAGTTTTGTGGCAATTTGGATGTTGAACATCCAAATTGCTACAAAGTTCACCTCTCTCCAAACTTAGCGTGAAAAATCTTCAGTGCAAGAAGCAACATTCTTACAACAACTACTCAAACATATGCTCTGGATGGTTGATAAAGCAGGTACCTAGCTCTTGTATATTGGCAAAATGGCAATGAAAAAAGCTTTTCATGGAGGGTTACGTCGACATTGTCTCACTCTAGGTTGAGTTTTGTAGCAATTCGAATATTGAAAATCCAAATTGCTATACAAAAGTTAACAAGTTTTGTGGCAATCTGGATGGGGTTCACCTAAAAATATGTGTTAACCACTCTGGTTAACATTACCTTTCGTGTCTACAGTTATTGTAATCCCTCTTTTGTAACTGTGCAAAACTCTTATTGTAAAAGATACATGGGGGATGACCGAGCTTACGGCTTGTGTAATTCCGGTCACATGCGGAATAGCTATACATAGAGCTAGAAAGACTAGTTTTGGGCCCCCAATTGTAGATGGGCGGCCAACCAATGTAACTATGAGCTCTTGTATATAAGTCATTTTATGGAATATGAAAAGGGACAATCCCATTAGTCTCATTTGAGCTTACGGATGTATGCTTACTTGCATGCTTGATTGTTGGTGTGTGCATGTAGGGATGGTGATGCTCTAACCTCTCTCCTTCTCTTCCCTTATATTTTCTCTCTACCGAGCCCGCTTTTGCATGCATGTGGCAGGAAGTGAAGGTTGAGCTTTCCATAGCTCCCTCATTCTTGCTCTCTACCTAGCCATTGAATCCCTTCTTGAGTGACACAAGAAGACATGGAGTGAGCCCCTAGCGGCTTCACATCGAGGAGTTAACCCTCATTAGGGTTGGCTAAGTGTAACTCTTTGGACTAGACCCTTGTATGTGTCTCTCTTCTCTTTTCTCCCCTTCTTTGAGTGCAAGGTAGTATGTTAGGCTCAACAACTTTGGCGCCGTTGTCGAGGAATGCATTTAGCTTAGGGTCCTCCACCTTATCCAATTGCTATTGTCTTTGTTTAGTTGAGTTAGAGTGCAAATCCACTAGTTTGTTGCTTGATTTGGTGTTTGTTTTTGTATGTGATGGTGATTACATGGAGAATTGAAGGTTAATCAAGCATCAAAGCATTGAAATATTCACCAAGCATGGGAGAAGCAAGTAAGTGCTCTAACATTGCCCTTGACATTCATGCAAAACTTTGATTTTCTATTCTTTTTTCTTCAAGCTTGCATCTTAGTTTAATCCACAAATTAATCTTAATTAGTTAGTTTTCATTATGCATTGTAGGCACCAATAGATAGCTAGAGATTAGCTCTAGCTCTCTATTGAATAAAAAGCACAAAAAATGGTGGGAAAACACCTGAATTAGCAGGAATTGGAGAAAAAAATCAGGTAAAAATTGCATTCTATTTTGGCTTGCGAATGGTCATTTTCTTTACAGCCCATGGCCATGGCTACCATGCCCCTTCCCTTCTTAGTTGACCAAATGTGGTAAGATATTTAGCGCATGAATGTGATAGTTGCATTAAAATTGGGATAATTACATTAAATTGGGCATAAAGTGCATTCAATTTCATTCAATTAAGTGGGTGTAACTGAATTTGTCAGAGAATATAGTGGGTGGCTGTCACAGCTACAGCCTTAAATTCCTTGAAATCCCTAGACATATCTTAAAAATCTTTGATTTTGACAGTGCCATGACTGTTCTAATCTTGCCAGGCCATTCCTTCCTGAAGGCTATTCCTATTCCAGAGCAGTTAGTGTGTTTGCAAGGTCGTGTCTGTTTTTCCATGCCCATGCCACTTGTCCTAAACAAAGCGAACGACCATACCACTTGACTTGCCTGAAGCGCACACCCATGACAGTCTTGCCATGCATGTTCGCTTCTTGGCCCCACCTTAGTATGCACGTTCCATCAACTCCAACACCCGTACCTTCCCTATTTCAAAGTGCACACGCGTTCCTTTGTTAAGCTCCGCTCGTGTCCTTCAGAAAGCAAACGTTCGTGCCATCTACCACCTGAGAAGTGTACGCCTGTTCCCTCTAGCTTTCAAACGCATTCCCATACCATCCTAAAGCGTACGGTCGTACCATAAAAAAATAGTCTTTTCATAGGGGCCTCTGCACAGTAGTTCCACATTTCCATGCACCTCCGATTGGGTAGATTGGTGTAAAATAACCCTATTTTTGACAAAGTGAACTCTCCTGAAGCTCCTTTGCTTATAAGGTTGGACCCATCGGCGATAAATACTGCGTGAAGCCAAACGGTGCTTGTCTTTGACAGTACTAGCAAAAGCAAAGGCTACCCCAACATGAGACAAGGAACTCCTGACCTCGAGATGACCTCAAGACAAGAGATCCTGAACTCCAGTGCATGAACATGCCATTTGTCCAAGAGCAAGTTCCTACCTCCCCCACACATTCACAGAGAAGCCTTGCTTCCAGGCTCCGCAATTTTATCTTGTGAAACACATAGTCGGAAGAACTGCAACCCAAGTGGGTTCCCTAGGACCTCTAAATAGCAACATTGTTGGAACGTGGACTAGCTCAAGCTTTTCTCAAAAATCCTTTGCGATATCTATTGGTTGTAGTCTGCAGAGTATAGCTGCAGTTTTTGTTGTTGCTGTTGATCTTTGTGAAGTTGAGAATATAGGATTCTTGTTAGGGATAATTGTGTGGAAATCTCATGGTTTTATTGTGTTCTCTTTTGTTTGTTCATTCCCCAAATCTCGGGGGTTTTGAGTTTTGCTCAATTTGTTTATGCACAGAGGGCCTGATTGTGTGGGTTTGATGAGTCCTTTTGTTTTGGTTCTATCAGTGTTGTTTGGATAGAGCTTTTGTTGAGCGAAGATAATTATGAGTGAAGAGCTGAACTGTGTCAGCCAGTCTGTGTTTGAGTCAACAGGTTCTGATAGGAGAATCTAGTGATGGCTATGAGTCAAGATAGGTTAGTTGACATTGCTAGGATATAGCTATTTGTTTGTTGAACACTTATGAAGGCAAGGCTGGGAGCTAGTCAAAAGTGAGTCTAACAGGTTAGGTATTGTTAGTGGTCTAGGTGTCATATAAGGACTATGTCAAGTCAGAAGGGAGTTAGTTTGGGTCAACTAAGGCCCAAAAGGAGTCAGTCATGGGTGTTCAAGAGTGGTTTTGGTCTCTTGGTCGAAGGGGAAACTTTTGGGTTTAGGTCTGACTCGTCTCTTGGGTTGAAGGGGAAACTTCCCATGAGCTTCTGTCAACAGTTAGGTAGGGTTGAAAGGAGTCAGAGGACTGTCAACTACTACTATCACTTGGGAGTGTAAGGAGTTAAATCTTGAAGAGACTTGGAGTGTTTGATGGCCAGGAGGTGTCACTAGATGCTAAAGGGATTTTATTTGACTGTGCAGGATTTCTGAGTCAGTTTAGTCTTGTTCTGTCAACCGGGTCTAGTCTAGTCAGAACAGTCAGACAAGTGTTAGGAGGACGTTGGTTGAAGGTCAAAAAAGGGATCTCGAAGGTTCTGTGGTGTGAGGCAGCTCAAGAACACAAGAAGGCCACTATAGCTCGCCGACTCACCACCTTCAGAACACTCACAAGCACAAGGGGCACCACCAGCTTCTCTAGCTGGAAAGAAAATCAGTAACAGACCAGACCTTTCCTCATATCCCTACTCCTTTACCCTCATCCATCCACCACCATCATACACCACAGGTCAGAAAAGCAAGACACCTCTATTGCTTAATCTGCAATTCAATCAGCGGAGTATAGAGGGAAACTTACAATTGTTCAAACACAAACACAGAAAATAGTGATAGAAGCTTGTCACATCAGCAGGCGAGCAATCACACAAAGACAAGTACACAACTATCACCACTTCCGTTATTAACACATCACACACTCCCTCTCATAGCTCATACAGCAACACCCGCCTTCTTGCAATATTGCAATAGATTTGTTTCCCTTGTCTGTGGGGCTGTAACAGCCCACGATTCAAAAGAAACTGAACCACACTTTGTTCATGTGTCCACTAGACCCTTGCCATGCACAATTCAAGGTCTCACAACCTGGTGGTCTTCTCTGTAGCCTGCAGTAGCTACACTCCAGCCAAGCCTGATTTTGACGTCTCTAGTCGCCTCACCAGCCACGTCTGCCTACTGTACCAACCCTTCCACCTAACGCCAGCAGCTGCACTGCTCTCGTCTGGTCTTTGCAACGCCAGCAAGATCTTCTCACCTGGACCCTGGCTCTCCTTTCCGAAGCGGCCAACTAGAATCACCAGCTCGGCTCTCTTTTCGAACAAGGCGGCTATGCTCCTTTCTTCATGCCTCTCTGCGCACATTCACCCTCCAGCCCTTCACGTACAAGGCGGGAACCCTCAGCTTGTCGACCACCATACCTTCTAGTTGCAGCCAGCAACCTCTACCACCACCTTCACAAGGGCAGCTCCCTCTGTCCTGCGCTCACACACAGCTTCCAGCTTGCGCCTCTTCACACCAGGTAGCTCTCCGTGCCTGTAGACCACCCCGACTCTTTCTGTTTTCCGGGCCACTCTCCTCTTACTGCCGAGTCCAGAATCACCCTCCGTCTCCTCTCCGCACTTACCACCCGCCAGGCGACACACGCTCCTTGCGACTAGCTCTCCTCTGCACTCCAGAGCCCCTCTAGTCGACCCTAGGCGGCTATCTCTCCACGCCCGTCTGTTTCTCCTAGAAGGCGGCCAACCTCTTCAGCACACCATAGTCTATACACGCCCAGAGCGGCCCCTACACATCTACTCCTTCGAAGCAGCTACAGTCATGAGCTCCTTTTCTCTGGCTCTTTCTCCTTCTCTCTGCTTCCAGAACACCCCTGGCTTTTGCATACTCACCGCCAGCTTCTCTTGACTGCAAGGCGGCCTTCACTACGATGGCTTCACCAGCCCGTTTGCAGCCAATGTACACGCTCTCCTTTTGTCTCACGATCGCCCGGGGCCTTCTCTACAGCAAGCGCCTTCCTCTTCCCGGTTAGCCTGCACACGCCTCTGCAAGGGCAACTTTTTTCTTTTCTTCTTCGGCGACCCCCCCTCTCTACCTTCGAAGCGGCCAACCTCTTCCCGCATTTTCGCCACCTTCCAAACCTTCGTGCTTTCGAGATGTTGCGCTGGTGGCAGCCTACAACCCTTCCATGTGGCTATTAACATTATTGGCCACATGGATTATATATATATTTTCTCCTATTTCAAAACTTCAATTAGATGGCCACACTCTCCTCTCTTTATTTTGTGCTTCGGGTCATCATACTGCACCCACAACCTTTCCAAAACTAGAGCCGCCCACTGCCCATAATCATCAGCTACATCAACTTACCAATCATGAGTTGCCATTCAGTCTCGGTGCCCTGCATTTAGTAACCACCCACTCACCTTATGTTGCAATAAACTTCCAGATCTCCAGCGTTTGTTCCCTTAAAAAAAACACGTGCTTATACCCGCTCACAACAAAACCACTCAGCCTATACATTTGCCAGGGCATTCAGGGCAAAGTTTTATTGCACACCACACATCCCATATGTACACGGACTCAAAACACCTTTACAGAAAAATGCCTGACATACTTTGCCCAACCCCCAGCCTGCTGAATCATTCATGATCAGCAGTAAAAAGCATTTCAAGACCTAAATCCATATCCAAAAACTATCCTTCATCTGAAATTACATCTTCAGACACTGCATCCTGCACAATCACCATCAAACGTGCATAGTACTTCTTCAGCCTGTATCCATTTACCCTGGAAACATGTAAAGTCCCATCTAAGTCTGCCAATTGATAGGTGCCATTTGTAAATCCTTGCATCACCAAGAAGGGTCCTTCCCATTTAATTTGGAACTTCTTATGAAAGGCATTATCCAGCCTGCTATTATAACGTAATACCAAGTCATCCTTCATAATTCCTTTGCTTTTAATCTTCTTGTTGAACTTCTCCAGCGTCCTTGCCTGCATATCTTCATAATGCTTCAAAGCATTATCCCTGTTTAGCTGTGCTTCTTGTAAATGTAACAGCCGCTCTTTAAGGGCATCTTTAGGCTCTTCCAAAAGCTTTTCCAACATTTTAACAGCTGGTATCTCCACCTCAATAGGCAATAAGGCTTCCTTCCCATAAACAAGATGAAATGGAGTGAAACCCGTACCAGTCTTAATTGCTGTTCTATATGCCCACAAGGCAGCAGGCAACTCCAGATCCCAATTCTTGCCTTGTTGCTCTGTCACCTTAGATAAAATCTTGATCAATTCACCATTGAAGCGCTCATTCAGGCCATTACACTGTGGATAGTAAGGTGTGGTAAAACTACGAGTGATCTTCATTTTTGTACACAAATAGTCCATAAGCTCTGCTCTGAAACCTGGACCCTGATCAGAAAGCAATTCTAATGGCACACCAAATTTACAGCAGATATCCTGATATACAAACTTTGCCACCTCCTTAGCAGTAATTTGTTTCACTGCCTTTGCTTCTGCCCATCTAGAAAGGTAATCAACTGAAGTCAAGATATAGCACTTCCCTTGGCTGGTAATAGGCAATGGTCCCACAGCATCAATTCCCCATTTTTCAAAAACATCATAAGCAAGAATTGTCTTCCTCATTTCAGGCTTTAATATCCGTCTACTGTGAGCTTGGCATTGTTTGCATGACCTGCACCAATGATTAATATCCTTATGTATACTTGGCCATACATAACCTTCCTGCAATATCTTATGCAAAGTAATCTTCGAGGCAAGATGTCCACCGCATGCTCCCTCATGATTTTCCTTAAAAATTTTGTAGATTTCTTCCTTCCAGGGTACCCGTCGCATTATCAAATCAATTCCTTTCAAATACAAAGCATCACCAATCATCACATACCTTGCAGCTTTCCTGATGAAACCATATTTTTTTGATCTGTCAATACCATTAGGAATCATCCCTGTTAACAAAAACTCCTCAACATCCTGTGAATTCTCCCTGCCACAATAAAATGATGCATGAGCTTTTAGAACAAAAACTTCACCAATCATTCCCTGGGCTGCTTCATGAGCCTCCTCATTATGGCCTCGATCCACATGCTTAAGACTCCAAGCTTCAAATTCCTTCAGCAGAACCTTAATCTTGAAACACATTTCCTTGAGTAACATATTCTTTGACTTCCAAACTCCCAATACCTGTTTTACCACAAGCAATGCATCTCCTCGAATGCGAATCCTGTGTACACCATGCTTCAAACATATTTGCAATCCAACTTCCAAAGTCAGATACTCTACTTCATTGTTGCTATGTGCATCCACTTTAACACCCTTCTTAAAAACAAGGCAACCCTGTGGATCATAAAGCACCAAACCTCCTGAGGCTGCATCATGGCTTTTCCTGTAAGAACGATCAAAATATAATAAGTGTGCATTCACCAATTCAGCCACATCCTCAACTGGCTTCTTGATGGTCTCCTCCTTTATTAGAAGAGGACTCTCCTTATATGTCAGTAGATCAGCTAAGGTAGCCCTGGTACTCTCTTCCACCAAGAATGAGAAAGTAAATTCCTGCAACTCAATCACCCACTTCATCATAGCCTTAGATAAATTTGTACCATTTATCAACTGAGGCAAAAAAGTGTAGCTCGTCAAAAACACAAAGGGGCGAGGCAACAAGTAATGGCGGAACCGCCTACATGCATAAAGTACACTAACCATAACAAGTTCCACCTCTGATAGCAACCTTTCTCTGGCAAGTTTTACTTTGCTAGCACAGTAGACTGGTTGCATATAATGTGATTCTTTCCCCTTCTGTAACAACATAGCTCCAATTGCATCTTCACCTACTGAAGGATTGACATAAAATACCTGTTCCCAAGTAGGTGCCTGCATTGTAGGAATAGCTCCCAGTACCTCTTTCACTTTTTGGAAAACTACCTCACACTCCTCCGTCCAATGCAAAGGATCATGCTTTGCTGCTTGTTGCTGCAAAGGATATAACAACTGTGAAGATAGAGAAATGAATCGAGCCATATACTTCACCTTTTACACAAAAGTAGCTAGTTGCCTTGTATTCTTTGGTGTAGGAAGAAGAAGAAGAGACTTGACTTTATCAGGATCTGGATTAATACCATTCTCTGAAACAACATGGCCCAAGAGCTTCACCCTCGGTTGAGCTAAAAAACACTTTTTTGTATTTAATTGACCACCACACTCATCATAACGCTGAAAAACTGTAGCTAGCTTATCACAATGCTCTTGTCTGGAGCTGTATATACAAAAATCATCAATAAAATCCTTCACAAACTTGTTCAAAAAAGGAGATAATACCCAATTTGCCCTTCTTTGATAGTAGGCTGGTCCATTCATCAATCCAAAAGGAAGAACTTTGTAGCAGAAACATCCCCACGGTGTAATGAAAGTCGTCTTGCGTTGATCTTCTTCTGCAATCTTTAACTGGAAATAACTTGAATACCCATCACAAACACTATACCTTTCATATCCAGCTACAGTATCCAAGAACTCATCCAAAAAAGGTAGGGGGTAAGAATCCTTCTTCGTAGCAGCATTCAAAGGCTTGAAATCCACACATATACGCCACCTGCCATCTTTCTTTGGACTCACCACCGTAGGACTTACCCACTCAGCTGTATCCACTGGTGTAATGAAACCTGCACTCAACAGCTTATCAACTTCCTCTCTCAGGGCCTGCATTTGTTCTCTGCGAAGCTTCTGCCTAACTGTTTTTACACCTTCTTTCAATTCAATCCTCAGATCTGTCCCTTTAAATCCTCGAATCTCCTTATAAGAAGTAATGAACAATTCTGGAAAATGAGACAGCATATTAACATATCTAACCTTTTCTCCACTCGAGAGATCCGGACTCAGCATTCCTTCAATCAGCTCCTGCTTCTTCTTCACTTCTATCTTTGGCTGTAGTAATTCCTCGATCACTTCATATGACCCCATAGTATCTTCTCCCTCAGCACCCACTTCATGCACTTCTTTATCTTCATTACCTTCTTGCTCTGATATCAGAAAAGCCACATCTGCCTCTTCTCCACTAGAAGCAGTGGTGGTCGATGAATCCATCTCTGATTCAGAAGTACTGGTGGTAGTTTCCTCTTCACTTGAATCCTGTGGCCTCTCCCACACATCATTCAAAGATCTCCTACTATGCATCTCAAAAGATTTTTTATTACCCTGCTTATTATGCAAAGAAATGGTCCCATACCTCCAGTCTTGTACTGCACCCACCACTCGCAACCAGGGTCATCCAAGAATAATTGGAAAAGCACCAAGACCCGCAGACATCACATGAAAATCTACAGTAGCTTTGACATTAAAAGCTTCAATTTCCAATTCCTTTATCATACCAAGACATTTTACCTTTTGATGATTAGCCATCCTGATTCGAAAACCAGAAACCCCAGACACCCTCAAGCCTGACTGCTCCACACATGATTGGGTAATCACACAGATTTGAGCTCCTCCATCTATATAGGCCTGACCAAGGTTCTTACCTTTACTCCACACCTCCACAATAGGGCAAATATCTGGAAGCTCTTCTAAAGATAGTACTTTGACTGACCTCTTCTCTGACTCCTTTTCCATTGGATTCACCAGTCTCTTCCATTGCCTTCTCAATTTTGGCACCATCTCCACCAACTGCCCAAAGGTGATGTTGGCCTTCCTGTTCACCAAATCAGATTTCAAGTCATAGCTGGTTTGCCCATCCCCCAGTGGGAAGTCTAACACCTGGAACCTTCTACGAGGCTTTCGTTTCCTTTTGGCTTTCACATCTTCTCCTTCCTGCTGCTTCCCCTTCTTACGGCTGGGTCCCGCCACCCCTTTTCCTTCTCTTTCATCCGTTGTGCGCTTGCCCAACAGGCATCACATCCCCTTCTCTCACCTGAACATTCTCCAGAGTAACAACATTCATGACCTTTGCCTTCCCCTTCTCCTCAGCTGTGATTCCACTGGGGCGTGCTTGATCCCTGATATCAATACCATAACCATTTGACCTGTCAGGTAACTGTGAAGGTAGTGGGTACATATCACCACCCATACGCTAAGGCTTATCACAATCTGTACTCAGATGACCAAGCTCACCACAGTTCCAGCATGTAGGGATGAAACGGCGGCCCCTACCGCGACCACGTCCATATCCTGCTTGTCCATCTCCCCCTTGAGGATTATTGCCCCGGCCTCTACCACATCCACCACCTGTACTTCCCATTAAATTTAAGCTCAAATTCTTCATAAGATCAACCATCTGTTTCATATCCTGTCGCAATCCCTCATCAGAACTTGCAGGAACCATAGGTACTCCTTGACTAGCTTGTGGTACCATCTGCATAGCTTGGGCTTCAGTGGGCTTCATCCTCTCAATCACTGCATTCATGGGTGTAGCCTCCACTCTACGAATCTCCGGCTGTGCTACAACTGGAATCATCCCCAGCTGATTCATCCGCTACAGCTTCCAGTCTTTTGATTTAGCAATTTCTACCGCATCCTCATAAGACCTGGGCTTCTTCAATTCCACTTTCCAGCGAATACTCCTCTTAAGCCCAGCTACAAACTTGTTTTTCTTCATCATGTCAGGCGGTACCCGATCTTCCCCTAAAGCCCTGCATAGAGTCTCCCATAGCAAAGAAAATTTCTTCATATAATCATCTAATGATTCAAACTCACCTTGTGTCAGAGCTTGCACCTCATGCCAAACCTTGTCTGTAAGATCCCTGTTCCCACCGAGCAACAGATTCGGGATACTAGCAGCGGAAGTAGCACTTCTCGCGCGGGGCAGGGGTCCCACATTCGGGGCCTCGCCCACGGATATCCGGATAAGAGACTAATCTGTCGATTGTTCCAAAACCGAACCCGGAAAAACTTCCTTTACCGGAAAGCACGGGCGATTCCACCAGGATAACTTTTTACTCTAACGTAGTCAAGATCATTTCTGATCGAGCTGATCCAATTACATCTATAAGATACTTGGTCAGATCAAGGAAGAAACTTGCACTTGGATCATTGGGATCAACGCTTTTTTCCCCATTCAAGAGGCATTCCTATCCATAGAACAGTTACAGTCCGGGATTTATTTTATCTATCGTAAAAATAAAAGTTTGAGTCTCGATTTACGGATCCATCAGTCCAGCCTAACCCCATCCGATCCCATGGGTTAGCCAACCGCCCAACCACTGTAGTGATGGGATCCAACTAAGAATTTGGTTAGGTTTTGTCCCGGGTACCAAGGAAAAGAGTTCCAAGGCCCCCTAGCCGGATGTTCATGCAAAATAAAACTAGTCACACCACTCACACACCCAATATGAAATTGCCTTTTCACAGATTCAACCAGTTTAAAACAATCCTTTAATAAAACCATAGTATCACTGATCACCATCTTCCAATTTATCCAGTTGATTCTCAATTTTCTCATCATTCCTTCATCAAAGTATCTATGGCATCATTGGTAACTAGGACGCTCACCACCTGTCCACTCAGGGGCCGTTTCCTAATCCCTAGCCCATAATACTCGGCAATATAGTCACTTATCAAGATGGACTCTCGTTGAAGATCAGCAAGATCAACCAACAGATCCATATAAAGAGCCATGGACTCATCCATTGAAGACCAGCAAGGTCAATCAACCAGATCCATGCCCGATTTCAGAAACCAACTCCAACTCTGTTCCAATATCTTCCTCGACGCACGCGTGGGTATCTTGGGCGACCCAGAGCCCGAGCACCGTATGGTCAGCACCCTCTAGGATCCTTCGCAGGTGACCTAGCGCTTCACTCATAGGCCGCTTCCTTGGCCCCTCATCCACCGTACCGGAAGCTCACCATTTTAATCACACCGAGGCTGGTCAAGACCTCGGCCGACCTTGCTACGCGAGACGTCCTTCATTGACTCTCCGTCAGCAGTTGCAACTTTATCAGTTAGGTCTTCACGACCTTAATCACAAGATGGTCACAATGCTTTCCCAGCAATCTTGACATAAAACAGTCATTTACAAACAGCATTTACAAACAGTCACAAAATATAGTTTCTATATTAACTCTCATTTTTCCACATTATCCCTCATCAATCCACATTGCTTATCCCACATTCCAGTTATATGTGTACTCATCCCATCACATCATTTTCCATCTCATCACTTCAGATTCCTTCACATCACATATCATATATTCACATCCATACATATATCCACATCCACATCCACATCCATACATTCACATCCATACATCCACATCCACATCCACATCCATACATCCACATCCACATCCACATTCATACATATATCCACATCCACATCCACATCCACATTCACATCCATACATCCACATCTACATCCATACATCTATTTTCACATCCACATCTACATGTACATTCATGCATCCACATCTATACATCCACATCTACATGCACATTCACATCCATACATCCACATCTATATGCGTACATTCACATCTACATGCATACATCCACATCTCTATGTATACATCCACATCCACATTCACATTCTCCTCCATACATCTACATCTACATGCATACATCCACCTCCACATTCACATCTACATCTATACATCTACATCTACATGCATACATCCACCTCCACATCCACATCCACATCTACATCTACATGCATACATCCACCTCCACATCCACATCCACATCCACATCTATACATCTACATCTACATGCATACATCCACATCTATACATCTACATCTACATGCATACATCCACATCCACATCTATACATCTACATCTACATGCATACCTCCACATCTCCATGCATACATCCACATCCACATCTATACATCTACATCTACATGCATACATCCACATCTCCATGCATACATCCACCTCCACATTCACACTCACATCTATACATCTACATCTACATGCATACATCCACATCTCCATGCATAATAAAATTCTTTTAATTAATCTAGGATGATAGTTCCTAGAATATGGTAGGAAGTCCTCTTTTTATGCTTTGAATGAAATTATCTTATGCGTAATTTCTATAAAAATTTTGCCATAGCTCGGCTACTATGACTGATAAATCTCAATTTTTTCTAAGGGATAAAGCTTATCATTAAGAAAATAATTAGAATGGTCTCTAATTGGATCATCAATCCATAATGGATTGAATCATCAATATACATAAACTAAAAGCATAGAAAAAAGCCATTAATTTGGCCTCAAGCATAGCTTAATCTTGGATTAAGGAAAAGCCTTATGAAAAGCTTCATTTGGATTGAAAAGGGTCATGAGTATGATCATTTCTTAAGTGAGAGAGAGAAAAACCATTAGAATTAAATATAAATGAAAATTAACTTCAATAGCATTTATTAAATTATGTAACTTTTCACTACTATTCACCAATTAACTTCAATAGCATTTAAAAAACCATACCAATTAAGCTTCTCAAGCTTGAGAGGGGTTGAGAAGAGAGAATCATTGAGAAATTATAGAAAAGATCAAAATTCAATATACTTACCTTATAATTTGCTTGATTCTTTATTCACGGTAGAGGCCCCCAACCAATCAATTGGTTTAGTATGTTGATGGAGCCATCAATGGGGATTGAAGAAAGAGAGAAGTATCAAAAACTAGTGAATTATTAAAGAATTCACAGTTCTTGGCTTAGGTAGAGTAGAGTAACAATGCATAAGACACTCTATATTTTGGCTTAGGTGGAGTAGAGTAACAAAGCATAAGACACTATATATTTTGGCTTAGGTGGAGTAGAGTAACAAAGCATAAGACACTATATATTTTGGCTTAGGTGGAGTAGAGTAACAAAGCATAAGACACTATATATTTTGGCTTAGGTGGAGTAGAGTAACAAAGCATAAGACACTATATATTTTGGCTTAGGTGGAGTAGAGTAACAAAGCATAAGACACTATATATTTTGGTTTAGGTGGAGTAGAGTAACAAAGCATAAGACACTATATATTTTGGCTTAGGTGGAGTAGAGTAACAAAGCATAAGACACTATATTTTTTTCAACAAAAGGGGAGGCTTCTATTTATAGGAAAATTTGAGCTCCTAACCAAACAAACTGATTCTAGAATTTTCCAAGTCAGTTTGGTCACTTTTTGACCATTTTTAGGTCAGTTAAGCTAACTTTTTGGAACTAGACTTGAATGAGGAGAGAGGAGAGATGAAATATCTCAATTTTTATGAGTTTAAAACTCATTCAAGCATGTGAAATATGCACCTCCTTTAAAGAACTCTCCTTCCTTACATATGTGTCATAGTTTTTTTATTAATAAACCTTGTACATTTTCAACTCTTCATCTTATGTGAAATATGCACCTCCTTTAAAGAACTCCCCTTCCTTACATATGTGTTTTTAAACTAATAAACATTATACATTTTCAACTCTTCATCTTATGTGAGCATTTACTCCTTTTTGGATACCCAAAATATCTCATATTTTTATATTGCTCATAGTTTTTTACTAATAAACCTTGTACATTTTCAACTCTTCATCTTATGTGAAATATGCACCTCCTTTAAAGAACTCCTCTTCGTTACATATGTGTCATAGTTTTTTTTTTTAAACTAATAAACCTTGTACATTTTCAACTCTTCATCTTATGTGAGCATTTACTCATTTTTGGATACCCAAAATATCTCATATTTTTATATTGCTCATAGTTTTTTACTAATAAACCTTGTACATTTTCAACTCTTCACCTTATGTGAGCATTTACTCATTTTTGGGTATCTTCTTTTTACAAATTGGATTTATCTCCTCCCTACACATGTATTGATGCTATTGGCCCATAGGAACCTTAATTGGACCATAGTCTAAAGATTTCTGAAAATCTAGACCCTTAGACTAAGGTTCTTTATACCTATTTCCAATTAATTTCAATTGCACATTTGAAAATTCTTTTTGAATTTCTGTTTCAGGGGAATTCATCTTAATTATATGAGATATTTTTCTATCCAAAAATATTCAAAATCTGAATATTCTCTCTCTAGAATATTTTCTCTCTCTAGGTTAAAACAGTTAGAAACAAGGTCTTTATATTTCTGAAGAGTGATTGATTACAAGGGAAGATACTAGACATCAAAAAAGGGTTGGGGGAGGAATCTTACATTCTACCCCACTTAAAAAACGCGAGATGTCCTCATCTCGCAACTTGGGATAATTTCGCAAGATGCACGAATATGAGACTTAGAGAAAAATTTTAATCAAGATTAACCACCAAGAAAAGTCTTAAAGAGAGCAAGATTTAAAATAAGAATAAGATTTAAACTTTATTCATTCTCGGAACTTATACAATAAAGATAGAAGAACTCTTTACACTTCCATAAGCCCGTCCATCATATGGTCACAAAAGCAGTCCTCACAAGCTGCACAAGTATAGGGTAACTCATCTATGGGAATGATTCTGCTGGTTATTGCCGCACCTATCTCAGTGGTATGAGGTGATCTAACAAAAGGACCTCTGAGAGGCAAGCCAAAAACGGGGTAAAGGCATATCTTCTCATGAGGAAGAAAACACGCCAGTAAGAAGACCCGCTCAGAAAACCCAAGATGCCTTGATCTCATGACGCAGTAGTATCGGGGACCCAAACCCAAAGCTTCAATAACCATGGCCAAGCGGACATTGTTACGAAAGTGCTGCTGACCCCAGGGTGTTACCCTAGTTATGTTTTGATAGGTCCGCCATTTGGTTTGAGCTACAGAAGTTCCTAGGTGAGAAAAAAGTGAGCGCTCATACTGTTCTATAAAGTCTTTCTTCACAGACTCTCTTGCGTCTTGAAGGTGAGAAATCATCATGGATAAAACTAGTTCTTGTTGCCAAGCCATGAAGGAGATTAAGAAAGAAAGGAGATTGATGGGAGAAAGATTACTGTGAGCGACAAGTAAAGTTACGACTTATATAAAGGAAGGAGCTAGCGTAACCTAGAAGCCAACGGTAACTTGCCACTGAAGTTTTACCGTCTTTCCATGATTTGAGTTTGACACATTTTTCTATAGAAGGCATTAAGAATTTTGAGATGAGGAGATAAAAGAAGCTTGTAGGCTAAGTCACCTACTTTCATTGAATTCAGATATAAGGGTCACAATATCTGGGGGATAACTTCTTATACTCCCCAAGAGATAAAGAACTTCTTTTGGGCCGTACTCGAATGAAAACCAAAACCTTGGTATCCAAAACACCGATTTTCACTTCTGAACTCATTGTTCTGAATCCTTAAAATAGGCATGACTCCTGAGAAGTATTCTAGGGAAAGGGTCTTCCTTTTTTAAACAGATCTTTCTTTTATTTTAGAGAGGGAATAATTATAAGATCAAAAAGGGATATTCTTACTCCTGTACACCTCGAAGGCTGGGGAGGAATCTTACATTCTACCCCACTTAAAAAGTGCGAGATGTCCTCATCTCGCAAGGTAGAGGACAGCTCTTTTTCTTAAGATCCAATTTTATTCTGGGGTTCCTTATATTCTGGTCAACCCAACAGAACACTGGGATAAATATCCCTTATATAGAACTCATCATTGAATAACAATTCATTCAGATCATATTATTCATATCTTTAACATGATAATGGTCCATTAGACCGAAAAATTTCCTTCGAAACATTCCTCCACGGAATTTTCAGTTAAGCAAGTTCTCAATTTGACATCCCTTAACTTGATCTACCAGTCAAGTATTAGTAGCAATCTGACAGCACAACTCACTAATCTCATAGTGATTTGCTGAATTCATTATCATCATTCTAGTTATGAATATCATCACAGGGACTCATCCCATTCCCCCTCATTGTGGTTTCATTATATTTCAACTAATTTTTAAAAATCATCATTTTTCAATCAGAATTTTCAATCAGAATCCAAATCAATTCATCCATTCTCAAACAGAATTAAAAATCATATCAATCACATTCGAAATCATCATCTAGATAGCATTAACGCATATAATTTCAAGTCTTAGATTTACTCCTATATACTGTCAGTAAAGAGCTGCAGTATACTCTCGGTATATACGGGTAGTCACGGCCCTTGGAATTATAAGGTAAATACTATCATGTCTAGGCCTCAAGCAAGTCAGGGATTCTATATAATTGCGGTACTTCTATCTGAAGACCCAATTACCAAATTACGAATTCAGTTTAAATATCAAATTGTATGAATTATATCACACAATTATAACCTTTTTGTCTTTCTAGATAAAATTTTGATATATTTGTCTTCTCAGTTGATCTTTATTAACCAAATGCTCTGATACCAACTGTAAGATCCCTGTTCCCACCGAGCAACAGATTCGGGATACTAGCAGCAGAAGTAGCACTTCTCGCGCGGGGCAGGGGTCCCACATTCGGGGCCTCGCCCACGGATATCCGGATAAGAGACTAATCTGTCGATTGTTCCAAAACCGAACCCGGAAAAACTTCCTTTACCGGAAAGCACGGGCGATTCCACCAGGATAACTTTTTACTCTAACGTAGTCAAGATCATTTCTGATCGAGCTGATCCAATTACATCTATAAGATACTTGGTCAGATCAAGGAAGAAACTTGCACTTGGATCATTGGGATCAACGCTTTTTTCCCCATTCAAGAGGCACAGCCGTTGATTCCTATCCATAGAACAGTTACAGTCTGGGATTTATTTTATCTATCGTAAAAATAAAAGTTTGAGTCTCGATTTACGGATCCATCAGTCCAGCCTAACCCCATCCCGATCCCATGGGTTAGCCAACCGCCCAACCACTGTAGTGATGGGATCCAACTAAGAATTTGGTTAGGTTTTGTCCCGGGTACCAAGGAAAAGAGTTCCAAGGCCCCCTAGCCGGATGTTCATGCAAAATAAAACTAGTCACACCACTCACACACCCAATATGAAATTGCCTTTTCACAGATTCAACCAGTTTAAAACAATCCTTTAATAAAACCATAGTATCACTGATCACCATCTTCCAATTTATCCAGTTGATTCTCAATTTTCTCATCATTCCTTCATCAGAGTATCTATGGCATCATTGGTAACTAGGACGCTCACAACCTGTCCACTTAGGGGCCGTTTCCTAATCCCTAGCCCATAATACTCGGCAATATAATCACTTATCAAGATGGACTCTCGTTGAAGATCAGCAAGATCAACCAACAGATCCATATAAAGAGCCATGGACTCATCCATTGAAGACCAGCAAGGTCAATCAACCAGATCCATGCCCGATTTGAGAAAACAACTCCAACTCTGTTCCAATATCTTCCTCGACGCACGCGTGGGTATCCTGGGCGACCCAGAGCCCGAGCACCGTATGGTCAGCACCCTCTAGGATCCTTCGCAGGTGACCTAGCGCTTCACTCATAGGCCGCTTCCTTGGCCCCTCATCCACCGTACCGGAAGCTCACCATTTTAATCGCACCGAGGCTGGTCAAGACCTCGGCCGACCTTGCTACGCGAGACGTCCTTCATTGACTCTCCGTCAGCAGTTGCAACTTTATCAGTTAGGTCTTCACGACCTTAATCACAAGATGGTCACAATGCTTTCCCAGCAATCTTGACATAAAACAGTCATTTACAAACAGCATTTACAAACAGTCACAAAATATAGTTTCTATATTAACTCTCATTTTTCCACATTATCCCTCATCAATCCACATTGCTTATCCCACATTCCAGTTATATGTGTACTCATCCCATCACATCATTTTCCATCTCATCACTTCAGATTCCTTCACATCACATATCATATATTCACATCCATACATATATCCACATCCATACATTCACATCCATACATCCACATCCACATCCACATCCATACATCCACATCCACATCCACATTCATACATATATCCACATCCACATCCACATCCACATCCACATTCACATCCATACATCCACATCTACATCCATACATCTATTTTCACATCCACATCTACATGTACATTCATGCATCCACATCCATACATCCACATCTACATGCACATTCACATCCATACATCCACATCTATATGCGTACATTCACATCTACATGCATACATCCACATCTCTATGTATACATCCACATCCACATTCACATTCTCCTCCATACATCTACATCTACATGCATACATCCACCTCCACATTCACATCTACATCTATACATCTACATCTACATGCATACATCCACCTCCACATCCACATCCACATCTACATCTACATGCATACATCCACCTCCACATCCACATCCACATCCACATCTATACATCTACATCTACATGCATACATCCACATCTATACATCTACATCTACATGCATACATCCACATCCACATCTATACATCTACATCTACATGCATACCTCCACATCTCCATGCATACATCCACATCCACATCTATACATCTACATCTACATGCATACATCCACATCTCCATGCATACATCCACCTCCACATTCACACTCACATCTATACATCTACATCTACATGCATACATCCACATCTCCATGCATAATAAAATTCTTTTAATTAATCTAGGATGATAGTTCCTAGAATATGGTAGGAAGTCCTCTTTTTATGCTTTGAATGAAATTATCTTATGCGTAATTTCTATAAAAATTTTGCCATAGCTCGGCTACTATGACTGATAAATCTCAATTTTTTCTAAGGGATAAAGCTTATCATTAAGAAAATAATTAGAATGGTCTCTAATTGGATCATCAATCCATAATGGATTGAATCATCAATATACATAAACTAAAAGCATAGAAAAAAGCCATTAATTTGGCCTCAAGCATAGCTTAATCTTGGATTAAGGAAAAGCCTTATGAAAAGCTTCATTTGGATTGAAAAGGGTCATGAGTATGATCATTTCTTAAGTGAGAGAGAGAAAAACCATTAGAATTAAATATAAATGAAAATTAACTTCAATAACATTTATTAAATTATGTAACTTTTCACTACTATTCACCAATTAACTTCAATAGCATTTAAAAAACCATACCAATTAAGCTTCTCAAGCTTGAGAGGGGTTGAGAAGAGAGAATCATTGAGAAATTATAGAAAAGATCAAAATTCAATATACTTACCTTATAATTTGCTTGATTCTTTATTCACGGTAGAGGCCCCCAACCAATCAATTGGTTTAGTATGTTGATGGAGCCATCAATGGGGATTGAAGAAAGAGAGAAGTATCAAAAACTAGTGAATTATTAAAGAATTCACAGTTCTTGGCTTAGGTAGAGTAGAGTAACAATGCATAAGACACTCTATATTTTGGCTTAGGTGGAGTAGAGTAACAAAGCATAAGACACTATATATTTTGGCTTAGGTGGAGTAGAGTAACAAAGCATAAGACACTATTTTGGCTTAGGTGGAGTAGAGTAACAAAGCATAAGACACTCTATATTTTGGCTTAGATGGAGTAGAGTAACAAAGCATAAGACACTATATATTTTGGTTTAGGTGGAGTAGAGTAACAAAGCATAAGACACTATATATTTTGGCTTAGGTGGAGTAGAGTAACAAAGCATAAGACACTATATTTTTTTCAACAAGAGGAGGCTTCTATTTATAGGAAAATTTGAGCTCCTAACCAAACAAACTGATTCTAGAATTTTCCAAGTCAGTTTGGTCACTTTTTGACCATTTTTAGGTCAGTTAAGCTAACTTTTTGGGACTAGACTTGAATGAGGAGAGAGGAGAGATGAAATATCTCAATTTTTATGAGTTTAAAACTCATTCAAGCATGTGAAATATGCACCTCCTTTAAAGAACTCTCCTTCCTTACATATGTGTCATAGTTTTTTTATTAATAAACCTTGTACATTTTCAACTCTTCATCTTATGTGAAATATGCACCTCCTTTAAAGAACTCCCCTTCCTTACATATGTGTTTTTAAACTAATAAACCTTGTACATTTTCAACTCTTCATCTTATGTGAGCATTTACTCCTTTTTGGATACCCAAAATATCTCATATTTTTATATTGCTCATAGTTTTTTACTAATAAACCTTGCACATTTTCAACTCTTCATCTTATGTGAAATATGCACCTCCTTTAAAGAACTCCTCTTCCTTACATATGTGTCATAGTTTTTTTTTTTACTAATAAACCTTGTACATTTTCAACTCTTCATCTTATGTGAGCATTTACTCATTTTTGGATACCCAAAATATCTCATATTTTTATATTGCTCATAGTTTTTTACTAATAAACCTTGTACATTTTCAACTCTTCACCTTATGTGAGCATTTACTCATTTTTGGGTATCTTCTTTTTACAAATTGGATTTATCTCCTCCCTACACATGTATTGATGCTATTGGCCCATAGGAACCTTAATTGGACCATAGTCTAAAGATTTCTGAAAATCTAGACCCTTAGACTAAGGTTCTTTATACCTATTTCCAATTAATTTCAATTGCACATTTGAAAATTCTTTTTGAATTTCTGTTTCAAGGGAATTCATCTTAATTATATGAGATATTTTTCTATCCAAAAATATTCAAAATTTGAATATTCTCTCTCTAGAATATTTTCTCTCTCTAGGTTAAAACAGTTAGAAACAAGGTCTTTATATTTCTGAAGAGTGATTGATTACAAGGAAAGATACTAGACATCAAAAAAGGGTTGGGGGAGGAATCTTACATTGTCGGGGTCTTCTACCTTCTTGAACCTGTTGCTAAGTGCTGTCTTTAATCCATTCTCAGTCATATCAATATGTGGAATAGCAACCCTCAATGACTCCTCATAAGTCCTGTACCAGGTCCTTGCATCCCCTTTCAAACAGATGCTTAGTAGCCGCAACACCTGTACCGACTCATTAATATGGTTGCTTATACATGCAACCTCCATTCTTTCCAGGAAATCTGCCACATCCTCATTAGGGCTACCATAAAACTCTGGGTAAGACATCATTTTAACCCCCAAACTTCACCTCAAATCCAAAGAAAGCACCTTTCCTGAACTCTCAACTTCTAGGGCACACACCCTGATAACTGAAGGAAATGTCAGAGAAACTCCTCAGTGGAGGCACCAGAAAGATGTGAGGTAGCTCAAGAACACAAGAAGGCCACTATAGCTCGCCAACTCACCACCTTCAGAACACTCACAAGCACAAGGGGCACCACCAGCTTCTCTAGCTGGAAAGAAAATCAGTAAACAGACTAGACCTTTCCTCATATCCCTACTCCTTTACCCTCATCCATCCACCACCATCATACACCACAGGCTCAAATCAGAAAAGCAAGACACCTCTATTGCTTAATCTGCAATTCAATCAGCGGAGTACAGAGGGAAACTTACAATTGTTCAAACACAAACACAAAAAATAGTGATAGAAGCTTGTCGAGCTCCAGCCTGATCACATCAGCAGGCGAGCAATCACACAAAGACAAGTACACAACTGTCACCACTTCCGTTATTAACACATCACACACTCCCTCTCATAGCTCATACAGCAACACCCGCCTTGCAATCTTGCAATAGATTTGTTTCCCTTGTCTGTGGCTGTAACAGCCCACGATTCAAAAGAAACTGAACCACACTTGGTTCATGTGTCCACTAGACCCTTGCCATGCACAATTCAAGGTCTCACAACCTGGTGGTCTTCTCTGTAGCCTGCAGCAGCTACACTCCAGCCAAGCCTGATTTTGACGTTTCCAGTCGCCTCACCAGCCACGTCTGCCTGCTATACCAACCCTTCCACCTAACGCCAGCAGCTGCACTGCTCTCGTCTAGTCTTTGCAACGCCAGCAAGATCTTCTCACCTGGACCCTGGCTCTCCTTTCCGAAGCGGCCAACTAGAATCACCAGCTCGGCTCTCTTTTTCGAACAAGGCGGCTATGCTCCTTTCTTCATGCCTCTCTGCGCACATTCACCCTCCAGCCCTTCACGTACAAGGCGGGAACCCTCAGCCTGTCGACCACCATACCTTCTAGTTGCAGCGAGCAGCCTCTACCACCACCTTCACAAGGGCAGCTCCCTCTGTCCTGCGCTCACACACAGCTTCTAGCTTGCGCCTCTTCACACCAGGTAGCTCTCCGTGCCTGTAGACCACCCCGACTCTTTCTTTTTTCCGGGCCACTCTCCTCTTGCTGCCGAGTCCAGAATCACCCTCCGTCTCCTCTCCTCACTTACCACCCGCCAGGCGACACACGCTCCTTGCGACCAGCTCTCCTCTGCACTCCAGAGCCCCTCTGGTCGACCCTAGGCGGCTATCTCTCCACGCCCATCTGTTTCTCCTAGAAGGCGGCCAACCTCTTCAGCACAACATAGTCTGTACACGCCCACCTACACATCTACTCCTTCGAAGCAGCTACAGTCATGAGCTCCTTTTCTCTGGCTCTTTCTCCTTCTCTCCACTTCCAGAACACCCCTGGCTTTTGCATACTCACTGCGAGCTTCTCTTGCTTGCAAGGCGGCCTTCACTACGACGGCGTCACCAGCTCGTTTGCAGCCACTGTACACGCTCTCCTTTTGTCTCACAATCGCCCGGGGCCATCTCTACAGCAAGCGCCTTCCTCTTCCCAGTTAGCCTGCACCACACGCCTCTGCAAGGGCAACTTTTTTCTTTTCTTCTTCGGCGACCCCCCCCCTCTCTACCTTCGAAGCGGCCAACCTCTTCCCGCATTTTCGCCACCTTCCAAACCTTCGTGCTTTCGAGATGTTGCGCTGGTGGCAGCCTACAACCCTTCCATGTGGCTATTAACATTATTGGCCACATGGATTATATATATATTTTCTCCTATTTCAAAACTTCAATTAGATGGCCACACTCTCCTCTCTTTATTTTGTGCTTCGGGTCATCACACTGCACCCACAACCTTTCCAAAACCAGAGCCGCCCACTGCCCATAATCATCAGCTACATCAACTTACCAATCATGAGTTGCCATTCAGTCTCGGTGCCCTGCATTTAGTAACCACCCACTCACCTTATGTTGCAATAAACTTCCAGATCTCCAGCGTTTGTTCCCTTAAAAAAAACACGTGCTTATACCCGCTCACAACAAAACCACTCAGCCTATACATTTGCCAGGGCATTCAGGGCAAAGTTTTATTCCACACCACACATCCCATATGTACACAGACTCAAAACACCTTTACAGAAAAATGCCTGACATGTGGTTGTTAATTTTAGTCAGCTAAAGATGGAGGATAGTAGAGAAGCCTGGAGGACTCATCTCTAAACTAGTCAGCTAAAGATGGAGGATAGTAGAGAAGCCTGGAGGACTCATCTCTAAACTAGGACGACCTATGTCAACATTTAGAAGCAGGTATATAGGCAGAATCTAACTGATCTGTGTTTTGTCAGCTAAGGGTGTATCTAGTCAGCTGGCTAGTGGTCAGTTGAAGTCAACTAGAAACTTGGGTGTGCAGATCAGAGTTATGGAAGGTTAGAGCTGAAGTCAGCTAGAGACTTGGGTATGCAGATCAGAGTTTTGGAAGGTTAGAGCTGACGTGGGAGGACATCTGAAGTAATCAGTTATATTGTTTGAAAGTCTCCAACTGGAGACTTGGGTGTGGAGATAAGAGTTCTGGAAGGTTAGAGTTGACGTGGGAGGACGTATGGAGTAATCAGTTATACTGTTTAAAAGAGTTTAGAGTGTGTTCAAGTGTCCATTTGTGTCAGCTGTGGATCAAGTCTCTAGCTGAAGTCAACTGGAGACTTGGGTGTGTAGATCAGAGTTCTGGAATGTTGAGATATCGAGCTCATCTAGTGAGGTAGTGGACACTGATGACCTGCCTGGGGGATAGGCCCCACACTTACACCACTGGCATGGTTGGTGAGATCATGGGTGATATGCAACCAGTGGGATGACAGGCTGTGTGACATCCATTCTAGAGACTGGCATAGTTATAGCGCCAGCTCATTTAGTTGGGTTCACACTATAGAGAACCCTAGTATATATTTGGTTGAGTACCTTTTCATATTGTGTTTACTCTTATTTTTGTATATGGTGTGTTGAATGTTGTGTGAAGAAGAAGAAGATTTTCAGCCTCTCACCTTGTGTGCTCTCTTTTAGGATTTTGTGAGTGTGTGTGTGCTTTACAAGAGCTCAAGCTCTCTTCTCCCCTACATCTTTTCATGGTATCAGAGCCTGGTTCATGCTAAGGGCTGAGCTGCAAGCAAGAGAAGCACAAGAAGCAGTACGAGGGTAAGAGCTTCATCTACTCTGTCCTATTTGTGTTGGCGACTACACCCTTGTCTGGAGCTCTACGGGAGGTGACAAACGATCTCTGATTGAGGAGCTTTCTTCCTGGGAGTAAAGCTATAGGGCTATCGGACAGGACAAACTAGAGTGCTGTTTCTGGTAAATTTGTGTGTCTGGCAAGATGTCAAATGATGGCATAAACCAGATTGTTGCTGAGAAGCTTGACAAGAACAACTTCCATGCTTGGAGGTTCAGGTTGATAAATTTCCTGATGGGAAAGGGTAACTGCTGGGACTACATAGAAGGTGAGCATGAAGAGGCACCGAAGATACCAGAGATCAATCCGCCGACTGCTGCTGCAGATATGAAAGAGTTCAAGGATTGGAACCAAGGAGCCAAAAAAGTTATGTATTGGCTCTCTATCAGTATACAGGACACTATGATTGGGCATATACAGGATGCCAAGTCCCCCAAGGAGGCACGGGACACCTTGGTAAAACTCTATGAAACGAATACCAAGGCACAAAAGATATAGTTGAAGAATGAACTTCATACTGTGGAGAAAAAGAGTATGTCTGTGAATGACTATGCATTGAAGATCAAGGGTATTGTGGAATCCCTTGCATCTATTGGTGTTTCAGTAGATGATGATGATAAGGTGGAAGTCTGTCTACGACGTGGTTTCGGGCCACAATACAAGGCGTTCAAGACGTCTATTCAGACTCGAGAAAACATTCTCAATTTCACACATTTGGTGTCTATGTTGATTATAGAAGAGAAGAGCTTGGGTGAAGACCAACAGTCTTCAATCACAAAACAAAAACAGTTCAGAGCAACAGGCCTTCTACACAAGTTCAGGAAGAGGACGAGGTAGAGGAGGCCGTGGACGCGGCCAAGGAGGTGGCCGAATAGGTTATCAGAATTATGGCCAGCAGGGCAATAACAACAGTCCCAGAATTCACAACAACAACAACATGCAGGTGGAAGAGGCCAATTCAGAGGCAGGGGAGTCAAAGAGGTCGTGGAAATTGGCAAAGGCAGTATAATGATACAATGGATGCTTTTATTGTGGTAAGCCTGGACATGTGCAGGCCGATTGTTATAAAAAAGCAGGCTGACATGCAAAATGGAAAATTGCAGCAAAACAACTGCATCCTCGAGCAGAAACAATGAGGATAATGAAAGATTGTTTGCTATGCAGCATGTCGTTAATGCCATGTCTAAAAATGTCATTAATGCCATGTCTAAAAATGTTGAAGCAGCACATAAAGATGATGTATGGTACGTTGAATCAGGTGCTTCGAACCACATGACAAGTCATGGGGAGTGGTTTAAGGAGATGAAAAACCTTGAAAGACCAGGTTTGGTGGAAACAGGGGATGACACTGCTCATCCAATTTCCCATGTTGGAGATGTGTCATTGCCTATGCAGGATGGCAAAGTGAAGTACCTTGTAGATGTACTTCATGTTCCAAACATAACAAAGAATTTGGTTTCAGTTGGCCAGATGATTGAGCAGGGTGTGCAAGTTCGGTTTAACCCTGATGATTGTTATGTTGAAGACTTTAAAGACAAGTGCAGGTTGGTTGCAAAAGGCAACAAAGTGGGTAGAATGTTTACATTAAATGTAAACATGCCTGAAGTGAGTGCTGCAATGTTTACAAAAATGGTTCAGGAATTGTTGCAGACACAGACATTTGGCATAAAAGAATTGGACATGTGAATGTGCAGAGAATGAAGTATATGCAGACTAAAGGAATTGTGACAGGGCTGCCAAAGTTTAAAGTTGAAGGTATGCAGAAAATATGTGAAGCATGCCAATTTGGAAAGCAAACAAAGCATGTATTTCCATGTGACAAAAATGCACTAGATGTTGTGCATTCAGATGTATGGGGTCCTACGAAGACCATGTCTATGGGAGGCTATAGGTATTATGTGACATTTATTGATGACCACACAAGGAAAGTGTGGGTATACTTCATGAAGGAGAAGAGTGAGGTGTTCACTCATTTTTAAAATTTCAGAGTTATGGTTGAAAAGCAAATAGGAAAACATGTAAAGTGCCTAAGGTCAGATGGAGGGGGAGAGTACTTCTCCAATGAGTTCTTTGAATTTTTGCAGAAGAATGGTATTCAGAGACAGTTTACATGCAGATACACTCCGCAACAAAATGGAGTTGCTGAGCGAAAAAACAGGCACATTGCTGAGATTGCGCGAGCATTGATGGGAGAGAAGAATATGCCACATAGCTATTGGGCTGAGGCTGTTTCGACAGTAGTTTACATCATGAACAGGACTCCAACTGCAGCCATACATGATGTAACTCCAGAGGAGAGATTTACTGGCAGAAAACCTGATTTGTCTCATCTGAAAGTCTTTGGATGCATTGCATATGTGCATGTGCCAGATGAGCTGAGAACTAAGCTGGATCCAAAAGCTGAAAAATGTGTGTTTATTGGGTATTCCCTTCAGCAAAAGGGATACAAGTGTTATAACCCTACTACACGTGAGTGGAGGGTAAGTAGGGATGTTGTTTTTGATGAGATGAGCAGCCGGTATGCTGCTAAAAAAGAAGCTATTGGGGCTAATGTGAGTGAAAATGTGGTTGCATAGAATACAAGTCAGCAATCACAGTCTTTGAGTGGACTAGGAGAGTCCTCATCTAGTGGTTCAGTTGATAGACCATGGAGTGGCAGGGCTATGTCATAATACCAGTCCTGCAAATGTGATTAGTACATCACATAAAGGCAAAGAGAAAGTGGTTGAGCCCCTTAGTATGCCTGACATTTCTGCAGGGCATTCTCATGTTGATGGAGAGTCTAGTGGCTCAGAGATGAGCCTTGATGAGGATCTTGGGATACCAGCTATGAGAACACCTGATGTAAAGAAGGCTATGGAAGCCATGAATGCAAAGCTGCGAAGATCTGGGAGAGTGAAGAATCCTGTGCAGAGATTTACCTATGATGGTTATGTGGCACATCACTATGCATACATGGCAAAAGTTGTGCAAGTTGTTGTAGAGCCCACATGCATTGATGAGGCTATTGGAAATGTGTGTTGGGAGAAAGCTATGGATGAGGAGATGGATGCACTATATGGAAATAAGACTTGGGATTTAGTGCAATTTTTTGAAGGCAAGAAAGCTATTGGATGCAAGTGGGTGTACAAAGCAAAACATAACAGTGATGGAAGCATAAGCAGGTACAAGGCTAGATTGTTAGCCAAAGGATATGCACAGACATATGGCATTGATTATGAGGAAACTTTCAGTCCAGTTGCAAAGATGGCAACAATGAGAGTTGTGATAGCAGTGGCTGTGTCAAAGCAATGGTCTTTACATTAGATGGATGTAAATAATACATTCTTGCATGGGGATTTGCAAGAAGAGGTGTATATGTTACAGCCACTTGGTTATGAGTATGTGAGTCACCCCGAGCATTGGTCGAAGAAAGCCTTGTATGGCTTAGAACAAGCACCAAGAGCATGGTCTAACAAGATTTCTGAATATCTTGTCACTATTGGCTTTCATGTAGCCAATGCAGATTTCTCGCTGTATGTGAGACACTGTGATAGAGGGGTTGTGCTTGTTGTCATCTATGTAGATGACCTAATCATTACGGGGGACCATGATGCAGAGATCTTTGATGTAAAGATCTTGCTTAGACAGAAGTTTGAGATGAAGGATCTGGGGGAGCTCAGATATTTCTTGGGCATTGAGGTGATTAGGTCACCACATGGTATTGGATTACTACGCAGAGACAGTATGGCTTGGACATATTGTCCAAGTATGGTATGACAGGCTATAAGCCTATCTCATTGCCATTCAATCAAAATGGCAAGTTGAGTGCAGATTCAGGAGAGATTTTGGAGGATCCTACTATGTATAGGTGCATAGTAGGAAGCTTGATCTACATGATGATCACCAGGCCAGATTTGAGCTATGTTGTTGGGTTGGTGAGTCAGTTTATGCAAGTTCCTCGGAAGCCGCATTTGGATGCATTGAGACGTATGCTGAGGTATGTGAGGTCTACTTTGCATTATGGACTATTTTATGAAACTGGGATAGAGATATGTGTACATGGGTACATAGATACTGATTGGGCTGGTAGTATCTCAGATAGAAGATCTGTGGCTTCATGTTTTCTTTGGGGAGTGCTGTTATGACTTGGAGCAGCAAGAAGCAGCCTACGGTTGCTCTATCCAGTATAGAGGCCGAGTACGGAGGTGCTTCTATGGCAGCATGTGAGATAGCTTGGTTGAGAAAGCTACTTGCAGATTTGGGTCTATTAATGGATAGACAAGTTATCATTTTCCCTGACAACATTAGCAGTATACAGTTGGCCAGGAACCCAGTTTTCCATGCTCGCACGAAGCATATAGAGGTCCACTACCGTTTTGTCAGAGAGAAGGTTTTGGCAGGAGAAGTTGACCTTGTTTATGTTAGCACAGAGGATCAAGTCACTGACATCTTCACCAAAGCATTGGGTACAGAGAAGCTCCGCAGATTCAGGGCTTCGCTTGGGGTACATGAGATGGAGTTGAGCTCAAGGGGGAGTGTTGAGATATCGAGCTCATCTAGTGAGGCAGTGGACACTGATGACCCGCACTGGGCCCCACACTTACACCACTAGCATGGTTGGTGAGATCATGGGTGATATGCAGCTAGTGGGATGACAAGCTGTGTGACAGCCATTCTAGAGACTGGCATAGTGATAGCGCCAGCTCATTTAGTTGGGTTCACACTATAGAGAGCCCTGGTATGTATTTGGTTGAGTACCTTTTCATATTGTGTGTACTCTTATTTTTGTATATTGTGTGTTGAATGTTGTGTGAAGAAGAAGAAGATTTTTAGCCTCTCACCTTGTGTGCTCTCTTTTAGGGTTTTGTGAGTGTGTGTGTGTGTGCTTGCAAGAGCTCAAGCTCCCTTCTGCTCTACATCTTTTCATGGTGGAAGGTTAGAGCTAAGCTGGGAGGACATCTGGAGTAATCAACTGTACTATTTGAAAGGGTATAGAGTGTGTTCAAGTGCCCATTTGTGTCAACTGTGGATCAAGGGACATCAGTCGAGTAGACTGGTACCTTCTATTGGTGTTTCTACTAGGTGGTTATCCCCTCCTCATGGTGGTGTGTTTCGAACGGGCTATAGAGATGGGTCTCCTGGACACATCATTGTTTTGGTGCCCCCATTGAGGAGGGATTTTAAGCATCCTTCGGTCATCTTGTAGGTTTGAAAGTTGTTTGGAGAGTAGATGGCAGCCATGCTGACATACCTAGTGTTCCATGGACATGCTACAGAGCACTCAAAGGAGTTTTTTGTGGGGATGGAGCTGGTAGCATTCACCTTTGGAAAGGATATAGATGAAGATAAGTTGACACTGTTGTCCATGTTGTTGAAGGGAGATGCCAAAAGGTGACTGTAGACATGGAGAGCTCAACGAATTCTTATTGAAATCTATATTAAAAGAGACACATACATACATGTCTTGGGAGGGACCTTACAATTTGTAATTCAGGTTACAACATTTATTTAGTATGTTTTCCATCTCCCTTACATTGAATTCTTTGTCGTGTGTGGAAGATTCTACTATCTTTGTGAGAGCACAAGTCATAATTTCAATGGCAACCATCTTGAGGTATGGAGTAAATGTATTACATTTTCCACCAATTTTAGCAAGAATTATGGAAAAGGAAGAAAAGAGAATGGACACAAGGATGCTCAAATGCATGACGATCTTTGCTTTTTTGACTATGGGCTTTGTCTCAGAGGACTCAGTGGTCAAGCAGTTGCTATTTTAGACCAAAACGTTCCTCCAAGTGGAAAAAAGACGTACAATGGATGAAGCTAGAATTTAATCTAGAGCAACATGGGGGTGGCTTATATTCAAGTTCTTCTTGAAAGCAAGTCAAGAAGAAGAGAGCCAAACCATCGGTTCATATCATGTCGGTCATACCCTGCATCGAAGGACATTGTGACGAAACACTTCAAAGGCCAAGGGAGACCTAGATCATCAGTGTTTTCTGTACTTATCTCCAACACAGTCAATGAACAGAACCAATGGACACAAGCTCAAATAACTAAGGGAACCTGGGTGCTTATGCAACACCAAGAAGGCAAAAATATACAAGCAACAAGAACATTTTCATAACATCATGGAAGGGTAGAATCAAAGACTTAAAGATAGAGATCGGAAGGACAACTATAAAGGAGGTGCTTGTGCAACATGTCTACATGCACAATGAGCTTGTACTTAGCAGAGAGGATCAATCATCCTTGTTGCAACAGCCACATAAAATAAATTGTAATCCTCTGAACCTCAAAGCAATTCATTATTGTTATCAGTATTAATACCATTAATCATTGAATTATTGTTCTCATTCTCAGGCTCAATTGTTTGTGTATGCAGATGTGTATCCCTCATCATATAAAGAGTGGCAACCAATTGAGTGCATCATTGGGATCATAATTGTGGTACATGCGCACATTAGGCAGCTGTAGTATGAGGGGAGGAGTAAAAGAAGCCTTGCAGATGCAGGTATTTTTTTAATGACCACTTTTACTATTTGATGGACAAAGACAATACCCATGGACGCTTGGAAAAGCACGAATGCATACATGAGATGCCATCAACGTTTTCTTTCTTTCACAATGGAAGAAAGGTGCTGCAGGGAAGAGAAAAGATAATTATTTGCAAAGATTTACAGAACAAAGTAATTATCATTCCTATGTAACTTCAATTACCCATGTACTTTTGATCCAAGACAATGTACTTTTTTATATTATCAACACTTTTGATTGCAAGACAATGTACATCTTTTTTATATTATAAGTACTTTTTTATATTAGCAATCAAAGAAAGCTTGCAATGTATACGAGTCATCACTTTGATTTATAAGAAATTACTTCAATTAAATGGATTATTTTTTATATATTCTAGAACTGTGCCAGAAAAATCATACAAGCCTTCTAAATAAGGAACTAGTGTCTATTCCAAAAACATATCATCTATATCTCCCTCAAAAGGTAGGGGTGATATACAAGTGTGCTCTGGATTAAATATCCCCTTCTCAGGGGTATCATCTATCAACAAAGTATTATGTATGTTAATAGGTAGATGGATAATGGAAAAGGGCTTAGTGTACAGCGGCACTCCCTCTTTGCCTGGATGAAACATACTGGGATGCACTTCACAAGCCCTTTGATCGTAGATAAAATAAAAGTCACTTGGCTCAAAACTTGTTTCTGTGCAAAGCACTCTGATCATAGATTCCAAGTTCTGCGAAGCCATTGAGGACCAAATGGCAGCTCGAAAAAAATAGAGCACAAACTTGACAAAATCTGCCACTCCTCGCCTCAGCATCATGTGCATATATCCTATACAAAATGTTCTCACCCCGCTAATATTGAAAGGAACAGACTGCCTTTTGAGAAGCAGACCATTTACGTGTAGAATGATTAGTCTCTGAATTCGTCAATATTCACACGAGGAGAGCTATATGCACTTCCTTAAAAAATTCACAATATTGTCTAAGATAGTGTCAATACTCATAAGAGGAGAGCTCTATACATTCCTTTAAAAAAAATCAAAACCATCATATTTTAGTGTCAATATTCACATGAGGAGACTATAGACACTTCTTGAAAAATTAAATGGCAACATATTCAAAGAAGCTTTGGTGCAGCATTATAAGCTAGGTGAATTCTCTGATGCTCTTTGGCAAGAAATCTAGAAGTTGAAGCATAACTTGTTTGATGTGTTTGACAAATTTGTGGACCGTTTTGAAGACTTGTGGGTTGCTTCCCTGGGAACAGAGCATCCGCTTGTTCTACTTAAGAAAGACATGTTTATCCAATACCTTCATGCAGATTGGAAGGAGAAAGTGGAGTTGAAGAGACCTGGAACCTTTGAAGAGGCCTTGAGAATAGCGAGAGAGAAGGAGTGGAAGCTACAGAGGTTGGCTCTGAAGCAAAGGGAAGGTCAGACTGAAGGAAGGCTAGCTGTGCTTTTTGGGGAAAGGAGGACAGAAGTAGCTGCTCCAGTAGCTCTAGTGGCTACAGATCTTAATTGATGCAAGGTATTAATCATATGACTTAACAAATTGAAAATTTGAATCCGAATCTCTTTCAGGGAGGCATAAATTTCCCTAGGGTAGGAGATAGAGATGGTATGAGAGGCAGGGGAAGAGGAGACCCAAACATGAATATTCAATGCTTAACTATATGGAGGGGGGGGCATATATCTCCTCAATGCCCTTATCCCAGGAGGATGGGAGGTGATGTTTATCGCCTGGTACGTAGGAGGGAGGAAAGACAAGATGCCCAGAGTGCAAAGGAGATTCCTAATCTGCTAGTGCTTGTGAGACAATAAGGCTAGAAACATTAGAAAAGTGTTAGAATAAAAATATTAGCTCCAAAAATCCTAAAAGAAATAAGAACATAAGAATAGTTCTATTAAGAGAAGTATCCCCAAAAAAAGAATTTCGATTTTAGGTGATAAGAGGTTATATTTAGAGTACTTTTACACATTTAGAGTCTATGCATACTAAAAATATGGAAAAACAACGTGTTTCTAAAGATGGCGTGTTTGTGGCTATATACACACGTTTTTGCCTATTCTGCCTGTGCTAGCTTGTAGACCAGATACTTTCCCGTTCTTTTGACTGGCTATATGACTATATTCTGGAATTTTATCAGAGAGTTATGGCCGAAACAATTTGCTGTTTCTGTCAGGGTCTTTACATAGAGAAAACTGTGAGAAGACAGCAAGTAGCCTCAAGGTAATCCTAGAGTTTGAGATGCATATATCCTTTCATTCTTATCTAATATCTCAGAAAAGAAGCTTAGATTGCTATAGTCTTTCGGAGGAAGAGACCAAAACTCCATAGCTTTTCTTTTAGAGAAAGAATAGTATGCCGTAGCCCTGTAAGAGAAGGCTATTTTGCCATAGATCTTAGAAAGAGAGAAGAGTCACAGTATGAGTAAGAGGAGATAAATCTTGGAGATGATTGGATGATTTCAATCATAAGAGAAGGTATTAGAAGACTCTATATTCTAAAGCTCTTGTTAATAACGAGCAAAGGCAATGATAAACGACAAATTTCTATGAGGTATATACATATTTTGTTTTTCAATTATATATCATTCTTAGGGGTTGAGGTATGGCCCGACTTCTCTATTAATTGTTAATAGTGATCTATTTGATTGATTTAGTATTTAAAGTTTGTATTCTTTTAAACAATAGCATATGCCTTAATAAAGAATGTCTTATTGCAATCTCAAGTTGAAATGCTAAAATCTTTGTAAAAAGGATTGTTTTCTTAAAGAAGGTGACATGGATCCTAGTTCTATGATTTAGTGAGTAAATGGATTGTTATCTTGGTTAAATTAAGGTACAGGTACAACTTCTCCCTGCCTAGACGCTGCCCCGTTCTTGTGCTTGTGTAGCCAGACGGTGGAGACGTTAGTAAGGCCCGGAGTTGGCCCATGGTATCCCTCATACCATTGGGAGAATGAGGTTCGTCGATTGAGGCGAGTGATTGTGATGCTGCCTAGTTCTGAGGGCCCACGCTAGTGCGGTGAATTAGCCCACCCTAGTGCGCAGACATCCCTCTGAGGGGCAGGAGGATCGAGCAATGGAGCCTGAGAGAGCGACGACAGGCCGGCTTGAGTCCTCGCCAGATGAGGTGTATGGTCCCGTAGGATTTTGCCCAGCATGTAGATGCTGGAAGGCCGAATTCTAGATCATCGGCAAAATAAAGGAAAAGAATAAGAGAGCCAGTTTGGCTTGTATTAAATTGATTCATGTTTAAACTTTGTTTTTATAAATCTTATCTTTGGCATGATTGTATTGTGTAAAAAGGCTGTTTTAATAAACCTTGTGAAAAAGGGCCTTAATTAAGGAACATGTTTATTTATGTCAATAAGTGTGGTGGGATTAATTAGAAAACAAATTGACGCGTGAGTAGGGTGGAAAGTGGGAGGATGGAATGCCCCGACGGCAGTATCCTATGGTGGACGGGTGGACTCGATTAGTCGGGTAGCTTTCCAACAGATTAAGTGAAAGCCCTACGCTAGATAAATAGGTTCTTGGGCAATTCTATTCTAGAAGACTAGGCCAGCGGCTGTGCCTTGCATGGATGAGGAAAAAAAGCGTTGCCTCTAGAAATCAAGTCTAGTAGTTATCCAATTTATGATCAATTGCCCTATAGGTGATTTGATGTTTAGAAGATCACACTTCCCCTGCGGGATAGAACTAGGTCTTACCTATGAATCGTATCCTTGAATCTCTACATGGTCAAGGTGTCGATGAATAGGAAATTTTCTCCAAGTTAAGACTTAGTGGACTATCTTAAGTGTTTCCCCCATTTTAGAAGGAGGGAACCTTACAAGTGGTATCAGAGCCAATCTTAGTTCCTAGGATTTGTTTTTTCAAAGGTTAACTGTTAAGGGATTAAAACAAGTGATTGTTTATCATATGAGGACGAATCAATCATCTCTACTGGCCATAGAAGTGATTTGAATATCCTCACATGTTGAGACAATCATCTTATGAAATTGCTTGTATCTTGGGGGTGCACACGCAAGATATCTGTACAATAAATTTGAGAAATAAGATTGGGGAGAAAACCTTTTGTGAGGAAAAACATAGGGTGATTAAATGAAGAAACTAGTGAGAGACTGAATAGAAGGATAGACCGAAACTTTGTTTAGAGAAAATTTCAGGATATACCTCATTAGTTCGCATATTATAAATTATTAAGATTATAACTCCATTAAGGTTTGAATAGTTGACGTGTGAATGTCATCCATTGGGGATGCTTTACACTAGGACAATCATCCAAGATCTTGAACCCATCTCAGACAAACATGGGTCTCGAATGTGTAATTCCCAGAGGATCATGCTCTTAGATGTGTAAATCCCAAGATACTAGATGTGTAATTTTCAGAAAACTAATCATCTTAGATGTGTCAATCCTGATAATCTTTGGATGTGTCAATCCCAAGACACCAGATGTGTAATTCTTAAAAAATAAAGATCTCACATATATTAATCCAGAGTGCCTTTAGATGTGGCACTATGATAAGTATTTGGATAGTTTTGAACTTTTCATGGATATAATGAAAGAAGCAAGTTCACCCTTGCTCATCTAAAAATTGAAAGAAATGCCGAATTAGTTGGAAGCACTGTTGTCAATCTTACCACTGGAGTTTATGAGATGCCATGAAATTACACCTTCGTGAAAGGTTTTGTCCTCCAAGATTTCAAGAGGATAAAATGAACGATTTTTTGGAGCTAACCCAAGAAAGGAAGACCCTAAAAGAATACCACCAAACTTTTGTTAAAATTCTCCGATTTACTCCAGAGATGGATGAGGTAACTCTTCTCCATCGATTCATTTAGAAGCTTAATCTACCTTTGAATAACCTCATCAAGAATGTAAAACCATCCTCTATTTCAGAAGCCATAATTATAGCCAGAGACTATGATAAAGCTTTTATATAGAAAGTGTCAAGAAGGACATGAGTCTTTCCATGTTAATCAAGAAGAGGTCTCCTAATTCAAGAGAAATGTCAAGCCCACCCCTGGCTACAAGGAATCATGAGCTAGAGCAAAAATTAGGTCAAGGAATAGGGATAGCAGGGTTAAAGATAATCGAATTCAACAAGTATTTCTATAAGTAAATAGAAGATGATTGGTGCAAGATTCATGTGAAGTAATATGCATATGATGTGAATAGAGGTATTCTACAAGACGATACTAAGATTACGAAATTGCTATCATAGATTAGATTGTGTAAAGAATTGATTCTTTTACGTTTTTACATGAAAATTTGTTAAGTACCATATTACATGGGGATATAGAACAAGGAATTCTAAGGTTCATATCATATAAGAGGTATATGGATGCATGAAATTAGGATAATAAGGCCAATCAACTTTAGAATAATAGATCTTTTGGAGGTAAAATAAAACAAGCCAAACACATGAAATAAGGGACTCGGAACAATGTTTAGATAAAAGAAGATTTTTAACTAGTGGGGACACCGCTTTGAAAGAGACAAGAGGATTTACTTAGATACTACCCTAGCTCGCGAGATGAGGACATCTCGAATCTTTTAAGTGGGGGAGATTGTAAGGTCCCTCCCAAGCCATGTATGTATGTGTCTCTTTTAATATAGATTTCAATAAGAAAAGAGAGTGTAATTAAAAAGAGTGAGACAATAAGGCTAGAAACATTAGAAAAGTGTTAGAATAAAAATATTAGCTCCAAAAATCCTAAAAGAAATAAGAACATAAGAATAGTTCTATTAAGAGATAAGTATCCCCAAAAATAGAATTTTGATTTTAGGTGATAAGAGGTCATATTTAGAGTACTTTTACACATTTAGAGTCCATGCATACTAAAAATATAGAAAAACAACGTGTTTCTAAAGATGGCGCGTTTGTGGCTATATACACACGTTTTTGCCTATTCTGCTCAAGCTAGATTGTAGACCAGATGCTTTCCCGTTCTTTTGACTGGTTATATGACCATATTCTGAGTTTTTATCAGAGAGTTATGGCCGAAACAATTTGCTGTTTCTGTCAGGGTCTTTACATAGAGAAAACTGTGAGAAGACAGCAAGTAGCCTCAAGGTAATCCTAGAGTTTGAGATGCATATATCCTTTCATTCTTATCTAATATCTCAGAAAAGAAGCTTAGATTGCTATAGTCTTTCGGAGGAAGAGACCAAAACTCCATAGCTTTTCTTTTAGAGAAAGAATAGTATGCCGTAGCCCTGTAAGAGAAGGCTATTTTGCCATAGATCTTAGAAAGAGAGAAGAGTCACAGTATGAGTAAGAGGAGATAAAGCTTGGAGATGATTGGATGATTTCAATCATAAGAGAAGGTATTAGAAGACTCTATATTCTAAAGCTCTTGTTAATAACGAGCAAAGGCAATGATAAACGACAAATTTCTATGAGGTATATACATATTTTGTTTTTCAATTATATATCATTCTTAGGGGTTGAGGTATGGCCCCGGCTTCTCTATTAATTGTTAATAGTGATCTATTTGATTGATTTAGTATTTAAAGTTTATATTCTTTTAAACAATAGCATATACCTTAATAAAGAATGTCTTATTGCAATCTCAAGTTGAAATGCTAAAATCTTTGTAAAAAGGATTGTTTTCTTAAAGAAGGTG
This sequence comes from Cibotium barometz, assembly GCF_041138505.1. Taxonomy (NCBI): domain Eukaryota; kingdom Viridiplantae; phylum Streptophyta; class Polypodiopsida; order Cyatheales; family Cibotiaceae; genus Cibotium; species Cibotium barometz. The sequence goes on along the minus strand of NC_141107.1, from coordinate 30,935,539 downwards.
ACATGGATCCTAGTTCTATGATTTAGTGAGTAAATGGATTGTTATCTTGGTTAAATTAAGGTACAGGTACAACTTCTCCCTGCCTAGACGCTGCCCCGTTCTTGTGCTTGTGTAGCCGGACGGTGGAGACGTTAGTAAGGCCCGGAGTTGGCCCATGGTATCCCTCATACCATTGGGAGAATGAGGTTCGTCGATTGAGGCGAGTGATTGTGATGCTGCCTAGTTCTGAGGGCCCAGGCTAGTGCAGTGAATTAGCCCACCCTAGTGCACAGACATCCCTCTGAGGGGCGAGAGGATCGAGCGATGGAGCCTGAGAGGGCGACAGGCCGGCTTGAGTCCTCGCCAGATGAGGTGTATGGTCCCGTAGGGTTTTGCCCAGCATGTAGAGGCTGGAAGGCCGAATTCTAGATCATCGGCAGAATAAAGGAAAAGAATAAGAGAGCCAGTTTGGCTTGTATGAAATTGATTCATGTTTAAACTTTGTTTTTATAAATCTTATCTTTGGCATGATTGTATTGTGTAAAAAGGCTGTTTTAACAAACCTTGTGAAAAAGGGCCTTAATTAAGGAACATGTTTATTTATGTCAAACAGTGTGGTAGGATCAATTAGAAAACAAATTGACGCGTGAGTAGGGTGGAAAGTGGGAGGATGGAATGCCCCGACGGCACTATCCTATGGACGGGTGGACTCGATTAGTCGGGTAGCTTTCCAACAGATTAAGTGAAAGCCCTATGCTAGATAAATAGGTTCTTGGGCAACTCTATTCTAGAAGACTAGGCCAGCGGCTGTGCCTTGCATGGATGAGGAAAAAAAGCGTTGCCTCTAGAAATCAAGTCTAGTAGTTGCCCAATTTATGATCAATTGCCCTATGGGTGATTTGATGTTTAGAAGATCACACTTCCCCTGCGGGATAGAACTAGATCTTACCTATGAATTGTATCCTTGAATCTCTACATGGTCAAGGTGTCGATGAATAGGAAATTTTCTCCAGGTTAAGACTTAGTGGACTATCTTAAGTGTTCCTCCCATTGTGGAAGGGGGGGAACCTTACAAAAATTGATGGCATCAGCCCATCCATACACTCCATGAAAAGGAGATCAATTATTACTGCCTCCTTAAAGAGACTTGTAAGGACATACCTACTCATGCTCTTTGAGAATTCTCTTATCATGCAATTTGTACTAGCTATAATTTCAAAGGAAAATGTTTATCCTTTAAATTTTAGGACATTTTTTGCCCAATAATTTCACACACCAACCCTGTCACTCATAGGCCTATTACATAAAGGGCTTTTTTTTTCTGAAAAAAAGATCCTTCAATTAGTTAAAGAAAAAATAGCCACAGAGGGCTAAGTGCAACCACGACAGGCTAGATATAAATTCACCTCATATAAGGGTAGGAAACACATGATCAAAGGGAGATGAGATGCTTCTCCTCCGGCTAGCCACTCCGGCGCCACTCTGTGAGGAGAAGACTATCTCATAACGAGGGAGGGGGGGAGGACAACCATACAGGTGGTATGTAATGCCAAATGGGGTCATCGCCTCTATTTGTGAGGAAAGGGCCAGGCCTCCAAAGTCTTCAGAAGGCTTCCTCTCGCTTCTGCATGTGGCTAGAACCTTACAGCTTCCCCCATTGATCGAGGGTGTGAATGATATCAAGTCATATGCTCCTCATGGTCTTAGCTAGCGGAGTGTGGATACCCTCGATGGATTCATTGTATCTAGCATGCCAGGTGTGCAAGGCTGCTATGCTACTACAAATCTCCCATCTCTGGCATGAGCCTGGTTGCCAGTCTCCTGTCGGTGGGGCTCTGACTGGTACTCCTAGTTGAAATATATGATGTACAAGTGGTAAAGGGTGAGAGAAAGAGGTTCAGAGTGCTAGCAGCGGAAGTAGCAACCTCTTGCACAAGGCACAGCTTCCCACTCGGGGCCTCACCCATGAATGTCTAGGCAAGGGACTAGTCTAGCAGCTCTTCCAAAACTGAAACCGAAAAACTTTCCTCGCCTAGACAGCACAGGTGATTCCTGTTGAAATATACAAGTGAATAGGGTGTGTGCGAGAACAAGCCCTTGGCAAGAGGCTATAAAAGAGAATCTGTAAATGTGAGAGAACCTGTGAAAAGGTGAGAAGTATCTACTAGGAGAGAATAAAGGATAGCATAAGGAGATTTAGGAGGTGTCACGGAGATATTCTGGGAGAGGTGGAGAGAATCAAGCAAAAGAGGTGGAGTGAATCAAGGAGAAATCAGTGGGATTGGATGCTTGGATGTAAACTCTATAAATTGAAGCATTGGCCTAATGAGAATTTGCTGGTTTTTGATTATCCATGCCTACATTAAGCTATCGCTCACTAGTCACGCCTTAATTATCATCTAATCTCTTTTCTAATGATGTTGATTCTAGCATTTGATCCACCATAGGTCATCACATTGCTGCAAATTCAACATGGTATCAGAGCCTAGCCTAGAACCCATCAAGTTTATGAGCCCATTATCTTGCTAATTAGGATTAGTAGATGATTAAGAAATAAACATTTTTTTAGTGTTTTCAACAAGTTCTCTATACCCCCAGCTAGTGGAGGGGCTTGATCTCCCTCCAGGCTTAACAATAGCCTCCAAGCTCTTAGCCATACATTGTCATACTCCCAAGGCTTCAGCCCCCCATTCAATCAAAACCTCAAACCGCTGGTGCAAGCTCCTGATTTTCGCTAATTTTGTCTGAGGAAAAAATGAGATTTCTGCTTCATCAAATGCAATGGCTCTAAATCATCTTGGCCCTAGGGGTTTTCAAGGGTGCTCTACATGCTGGTGAAGACAGAGATTTGATCAAGTCTACAGTGAGATCCAAGCTCTTCATCAAATCTACAGACTTTGGTAAAACAAAGATTAAGCATTCAATGTTTGGTCAAATCTTGTGTTTCTTGGCTTAATCCCCTACTAGACTAATTGCTATTAATGGTCTTCAAAGGATTTGAGCTCATTTGAACTCTAAGGCCTCAGATCTGGACTCCCCGCATACTCTATTTTCTGCACACAAAATAGAGGATTAATTTACTAATCAGTGATTAATCAATACTAATCACTATATTTTGGTGCAATTGAGGGTTCAAATTAACCATTAGGTATTTGATACAGATCCCTATCACTTTTTATTACAATTTAGAGATGGTTTGATACTCTAACCATTCCGTACAGATTTGTTACTCCCTTGGTTTAATGTAATTTCTGGTGATTTTATGCTGATAAATTTGTGGTAATCATCGTCTTTAACCCACACACAAATTCAAGTTATTCACAGCCAGAGTTGCATTTGGGAATGTGCATAAGAATGAATGCTATATGCATTATGTATTGGGCACATTACATCATTGTTTGTAAAAATGGGATTAGACACTACCCTTGTCCAAAATAAGGCAAGAGGCAAGACCTCCCGCATAGATTTGGGTTTGCATTGCATAATGACACAATATAAACATCAAAAGCCCAAAAGAACTGTCAATAATACATTAAAACATGTTGCTCACATGGAGAAAGAACTGACAGTCAAGCTCATGGCCCCAGGCCCCAGCCATGAAAGAAGAAAAACATCTCTTTCCAAGAGGAAGATCAACACCGAGAAGAAGAGCTAGAGGAAGCATTGAAGGAAGACATGGACGTGTGAAGAGAAGCTGCCACAACAAGAAGACTGAAAGAAGAGGAAGACATGGACGCGTGAAGAGAAGCTGCCATGACAAGAAGACTGAAGACAAGAGAAGATGTGAGGCTCCAAGAAGTGAGGAGCCATGTGAAAATCTCTGAGAGAAAGAGAGAGAGAAACCCCACAACCCAAAGTAACCTGCCCCAACAGAGTAAAACCACCTCTGAGCCACTGATGATGTAGGCCATGTGGTAGATGTATGTGTGAGCACTTTAGTCAAGGTCACGGGCACTTGTAGTAGCCTTGGACACATAGAGAGAGAGAGAGTGTCAAGGACTATGAGTCTAGGGACTTGAGGCACTGGTCGCGGAGGACTATCAAGTAGTAAGAAGGAAACTTGGTATATATAGGGTCCAGGTGTGCTAGGATTATTCACTTGAGGGGAGGTGTGCTAGACACTAGTCACAGACTATCAAGTACGAGGGAAACTTGGTATAGGGTCCAGGTGTGCTAGGAGTATTCACTTGAGGGTAGGTGTTGAAATATACAAGTGAATAGGGTGTGTGTGGAAACAAACCCTTGGCAAGAGGCTGTAAAAGAGAATCTATAAATGTGAGAGAACCTGTGAAAAGGTGAGAAGTATCTACTGGGAGAGAATAAAGGGTAGCATGAGGAGATCTAGGAGGTGTGGAGATATTTTGGGAGAGGTGGAGAGAATCAAGCAAAAGAGGTGGAGTGAATCAAGGAGAAATCAGTGGGATTGGATACTTGGATGTAAACTCTATAAGTTGAGGCATTGGTCTACTAGAGAATTTGCTGGTTTTTGATTATCCATGCCTACATTAAGCTATCAGTTAAATACTCACTAATCACGTCTTAATTATCATCTAATCTCTTTTCTAACGATGTTGATTCTAGCATTTGATCCACCATAGCTCATCACATTGCTAAAAATTTAACAATTCCTCCATATCACCAACGGATGATGTTAAATATGATGACATGGAGATGAGTTAAATAAACCCACTTTTAAATTTTAAACTTTGAAATTTGATGTGTGTGTCATTGATGTAAGGGCCAATATATACGACAATGTCATATAACAATTGAGCATGTCCAAACATATGGTCTTCATGCGGTCATGGCACAACCACATGCGGATGATGACATAGAGGAGAACCATAGGAAAGTTCTAGGTAACATGCCACACCATTTGGTGACATCGGGTAGAGTGCAAAAAGTGGCAAGGCTTCATATGGAAAGCATGGCTGAGACTCATCTTTCCCAACCAATGAATGAGGTGCCTCCACCATTGCCACATGAGGAGAAAGAGAATCTCATCATGGACGATATGGTGAATGACTTCTTTGAACGGGAGGTCATAGATGATAGTGAGCAAGCTCCAATGTCACAAGAGGAGAAAACCTTGCATAGAGAGGCAAGCACACCTTTATATGAGGGATGTTCATACTCCACACTGCGAGCAACTATTGAACTTGTAAACAACTTATGGATGGAGTGATGCAAGTGTCACAAGTCTTCTTTGGTAAGACCGCCTCATTCTATTGAAAATATTTCATGTTCTATATACTCTCCTTGCTAATATTTTGACATATAATTTCTTACCCTATGTTGTAGGCTTCTCAAGAAGATTCTTCCCCCTCAAAATCTATTACCTAACTCACGAGATGGGTATCGTAAAATGCTCTCTGTGCTAGGTATGGATTACACAAAAATACATGCATGTCCCAATGATTATATGCTATTTAGAGGGGTTAATAAAGATGCAACACAATGTCTACAATGTGGGGAGAGCCTCTATAGGGATAATTTTCAAGGTGCTAAAGTTCCCCGAAAGGTTTTGAGACACTCCCCTATTATTCCTAGCATCCAACACATGTTTAAATATAAGGGGATTGCAGAACTCATGACGTGGCATGCTACTCATCACTCGACCAACAGCATCATGAGGATTGTAGCTGATTCATTAGCATGGCAACATGTGGCGCATCAATGGCCAGAGTTTAAAGATGAGCCTCGCCACTTAGGTCTTGGCTTGGGCAGGCGGTGGGGACAGGGATCTTATAGACTATGGAAACTTACGGGTTAGATCATATCAGTTTAGTTAGTTAAGACTCTTGACTATGTTAAGAGTAAAAATATCCTGGAGGAATCGCTCGTGCTTTTTGAGCGAGGGAAGTTTTTCCGGGTTTGGTTTTTTTGGGAGAACCGATTGATTGGTCTCTTGTCTGGATATCCGTGGTGGGCGAGGCCCCGACGGGACCCTACCCCGCACAAGAAGTGCTACTTCCGCTACTAGCACTCCTGAATTCGTTGTGCAGAGAGGACAGGGATCTTTCACTAAATGCCACTACAATCTTGGATTCTTTTCCTTTGCCATTCACAGACTTCCTGCTAGTTAGATGTTGTAGCCGGTCATGAGATGCACTCATTCTTGGATGGATTCAATGGCTATAATTAAGTCCAAATGGCACTAGAAGATTTGTAGAAGGTAGCTTTTATCACTGAAATGGAGCCTTTGTATCTAGTGTCATGACCTTTGGGCTCAAGAATGCTCCTACCACATTCTAGCGGATGGTTCATGGGAATTTTGCTGAATTTTTGACTAGCTTCATGCAGGTGTTCATTGATGATTTCAGTGTCTTTGGAAAATCATCCCAACATCTAACACACCTGCAATTGTGCTTACTCAAATGCCGAGTTTCCAAATTGATCTTGAATCTCGCTAAATGTGCCTTTGTTGTCCAAAGTAGTATGCTCCTTGGCCACATTGTATCTCAAGAAGCAATTGTCGTAGACCCGGCCAAGGTTGAAGTAATCCAGAAAGCTCCGATTTCGACTAGTGTGAAGGAGCTAAGAAGATTTTTGGGGCAAGTTAGATGGCATAGCCGAATGGTCCCGTATCTTGCTCACGTAGGAGTCCCACACTGAACTAGCGAATGGCATAGATAAAAATGTCATTGACCCAGCAGTTGAGGCAATCCTAGATGGAGGAATGCGACATTGCACTCTGGTGCCTCAAGCTAATGCTCTCTGAAACACGTGTAGTTCAAGCCCCTGATTGGGAATTTCCATTTCATTTTTGGATGCATTAGATGTGGCAATAGGAAGTTTCCTGATGCAAGAGATCGACAAAAAGTGGTTCCGGCCCATTTACTATGCCAGCCACCGGGCGATGACTATCAGATGCCGATCGGATGCCGATCGGAATTACTCCACCACACACACGGAAGCGCTTGGCATGATCTACTCAATTGGCAAGTTTCGCCACTATTTGTTGGGCAACAAGCTCACTTTCCATGTGGATCATTCTGCCTTGCTTTATCTTGTGAATAAGCAGATATTGAGCTGATCCTACATGAATTCAAGTTCAGCATAGTGCACACCCCGGATACAAACCATACAATGGCAGATTACCTATCGTGATTGGAATCTCGTGAAGCCCCAATCAAAGTAGCGAATGATCTACATGATGCGGAGCTGTTCACAACAGAAACAGTCATCCTGATTCCCCAGACATGGTATGATGAAATGTTGGCATGGAGGATAGCCTTTCTTAAGATCAGAGAAAGCAGATAGCTGCCCGAAGACTTTTCAAGTCATAGCCAGAAAACTATACAAAAAAAGGCATTGATCAGATCCTCCAGAGGTTCATTTCACCTCATGAACCAGAAGCTATCCTCAGAGAATCCCATCAAGGAATCAATGGGAGGTCACTTTGAAGGAGAATTAATAGGAAGGAAGACCCTTCAAGCCGGTCTCTAGTGGCCATCTGTAATAATCAGCAATGCCTACAAGTGGGCCAAACAGTGTGATGTTCACTAGCGTCTCAAATAGTGGACTAAAAGAGACCAAATGTCGCATAATTAGATCCTTTCCCCTAGAACCATTCCAAAAATGGGGCCTTGACTTTATGGGTCCGTTCAAGCCACCAGCCCAATTCACTGCTGGTAACAAGTATATCCTAGTGGCAACTGACTATAGCACCAAGTGAATGGAAGCCCGAGCTCTCTGGGATACGGCCAAGTTTACCGTAAAATTTCTCTATGAGATGATCATCAGCGGTTCGGTTTTGTGATCAAGCTGATTAGTGCCCAGGGCAAACACTTTATCAAACAATGATGTAGTCTGCAAGCTAGTCACAGCACCTCATCCTCCATAAAAGATCCACACATTAGGAAGTGAATGGGGTCTTCTTGGGCCCTTTAATTTACCCCAGCCTAATCAAGGTGATTAAGGAATAGCCAAATGGGGGGTTGCCATGTGGACTGAAATGTTGGGTTTTTAAGAGAGGTGTAAGAGTGGTCAAAGGGTGCACTTTTTTCCCCAAAGGGGGGGGGGCAATTTTACAATTTTCGGACCTCCAGAACTTCTACATACAAGCTCCGATTTGAGCGGAGATTACAGATCCATGATCTACGCATCAAGAGCTTTCCATAGATATGTTACATGATATGGTTTTATCCGCTAGATTTTAAATTCTATTTTCCTCCCAAAATTCAAATTCGAATAAAGTAGCCATTTTGAAGCTTCTAATTAGAAAACGTTTCTTCTTAAGAGAAAAGGTTTGACTCCCTTAAACTGCCAAATAAAAGGGCCCAAGAAGCCTTCCATTGAGGTCCTAATGGTGTACTACCCACCACAGGCTAACAGTCAGGCAAAGTCCACCAACAAAATACTCGAGCGGATCCTCAAGAAAGTGGTCAATGAAAATCACACCTATTGGGATGAGAAGTTGTACTCAGCGTTATGGGCATTTCGCACAACCTACAAGGTCTCCATAGGAAGGACAATGTTCAAGCTGGTATATGGCACAGAAGCAATTGTGTCGAGACTTTGCATCACCATAGCTAAGAATTTACTCCCTACAGCATTGTCTAGATTAGCTCCTTAAGATGGATGAAGGTAGATTCTAAGGAGAATCGAGCATGGTCCTCCCCATCTCCGAATAATTGACTCCACTAACATGCTAAGGAGCATCTAACATCAAGAAACTTGTAGATTCATTTTAAAGCCGTTAGATTGGGAATCTGACCCACCGGGTGTGCTAGGTGTTCTCCTCCGCGTACGAGACAGCACAAACTTGTAATTGGACAACCACCTAGCCCCGCTGAGTCGGAGCGACGCCGCCCCAGAATGCCAGAGCCAGTGCACTTTACCACCAGTTAATAGGTCATTACTTTTGTAAATTAGTCATGCTCAAAGCACGAGAGCATCTTTGTACTGCTCTAATGACTGCGAGTTAAGCAGTATAAAAGGATGTAATCAGAACTCTATAAAGGTTGTTGTTATTATATTATCTCTTTGGAATAAAAGAAGATCATTTTGTATGATCTCTATACATTTGTCAAGTCTATTTGTCTTTCTATGTAATCATCTTGTGTCTAGTATTATTTTTGGTGAATTCGTCTATTAAGTCTTTGGTTTTTCATGCAACAATTAGGATCATCAACGCACAAGTCGATCAGTCTTAGAAGTCAGTTTTGTTGCGTAGTCTCCTATAGTAGCTGATAGGCTATGTCTCTGTCATCCTATGCCTGTATCAGATTGGTGTATAGTTGCGCGCATAACTAGACACACTCAATAGGTTTTGTGGGACAGTGGTCAATCCCCAACAAAACACCCTAGTATCGTAATGCCTACTACTAAGATTTGCAAACCTCTAGATGTTCCGAGTGTCATCATGGAAGAGATTGAGGCCTCCACCTCTCATAGTTTGATCCCTGATTGGTTCAAGGGACAACTACCATACGGAAACCTACTTATGGAAAGGAGGTCATGAATGCACCTCTAAATATCCCCAAATTGTTAGAATTTATGGCCTCACAAACTAGTACAACTATAACAACCCAATTGAGTGGAGATCCTAAATTTTTTGAAGGCGATGAGAGATCTCCTTAATGAAGAACTCAATGTCAGATTACCACTATTTGCTGACATGCATAAGGCACGTCCCCCATATACAATGAAGTTGTACCTGAATTGATAGTCCCAGTGGAAGAAGAAAATACCAAATCCATGGTTTAAATTCAACTTAATAAGCTGGGACAATATTTTGAAGGTGATGAATCTAATGCACTACTACCAATTACGACCAAGGGCATCGCAGTAATGGGAGTCCTACATGGTGGTGTGGGAGTGAGCATAATCACCAAGAAATATTGGGAGAAGATGGCCAAGCCACATCTAGAAGTATCAGACATCATTGTCAGGATGGCTGACGGGACTGTCGCCAAACCTTTTGGGGTGCTAAGAGATTTGAAGATCAAGATTCTCAAACATCAAGTCAAACATACCTTCATTGTTATGGAATTTTCCAAACAACAAGAATGATATGAAATGATCTTAGGACGCTCGTTCATGAGAGAAGCAAGGATGGTAAATGAGTGGTCTTAAAACCGTGTCTACCTCCAATTCAATTATTACATCATGAAGGTTGATCTTGTGACTACGTACATTCCATGGGTAGTGGAGGACTTTTTGAAAATCGTTCAAACACCACCACTCAGCCCCATTGCAATATTGCCATACTTTTAGAAAGGAGATTAAGGTAGGAAAGGATCCAACCCAAGGATACTAAAAAACAAGCTATTGAGCCTAAAGATTATCTAAACTGGATACATATGATGGCTACAATCAATGGCTAGGGAGCTAGAGGATCTACATGGGTTACACGTGATGGTGAGGAGCTCTGAAGGTCGTTCCCCTACGAATGATTCGTGCTCTACCTTCTGATACCAAGGGGATAGGTTATATTGAACTTGAGTCCACATGGGATGACTCAAGCTCAACGACAAGTAGTGATGAGGGATTTGAAACAGAGACTAAAAACAACACTCCTCAAACACCACAAGAAAAACAGAGCCCACAACATCCAAAGAAACTATAGGGAGTAGCTCTGAATTTGATATGGATTCCCACTCTCTAAAGAAAGGGATGAAGTTTGTCAAGATGCTAAGGTGCATCTTGACAAAGATGGCAGAGACGTAAACACTATGCAGTGAATCATCATAAAAGCCTGCAAGAAAGAACCCCTACTGCCCAATGGCTCCAGTATATGGGTGTACTTGACTTACATCAAAAGTTTATAGATGATTGGGGAGAGGAGTTACAACAAGTCTAGTATTGTAGACCACCCCCAATTGATATAGCTAAGGTGGAAGTCTTTGATGACCCAAAACCAAGCTGCTCTACTAGAAGGTGGAAGTCTCTGAAGACCCAAAACCAAGCCGCTCTACAAGAAGGAAACAAAATCATGAAATCACATAGAAGGAACGAGAGGCTAAAGCTGCAGCTAAAGCAACTAATGAAGGAAAGGAAAATGAACCTTATTTGTGCCTAGCCACCCAAGCATTACAAGTCATACACCATAGGGAAACACAAGTTAGTGTTTGATAATGCCAAACGCAACCCCACAAGTGAAGGTGGAGGAGTCTATGATGGGCCCACAGAGGTCAAGTAATATGGTAGGAAGTCCTCTTTTAGCATTATGCATAAAAATAAGATATATATTATTTTCTAAAACTTTTACCATAGCTTCACTGCTATTACTGATAATTCTTAATTTTTTTCTAAACAATAAAAGCTTGTAATGAAAATATAAGAGTAGTTCCTCTTTTATGCTTAAATCAAACTATGAATTTAAATCATAATTTTAACCATAATCATAAACTTAATTATGATTATTCCACTAGATTAAGCTAATTCCATTATTTCACTTTTCCCAAATTGATAGGATCATCTATTTCTCATTTAGAATCAATCAAAGTAGTTTTTAACTACCTAAAAGAAATAACCATTATTTTGTTAACACAAAATCATAAAAATACCATTTTTTTAATCTCTAGCTTATCAAGCCTAGAGTTTAGTTTTGAATTAAGAGACTATCATTGAGAAGCATCCTTTTTCAAGGGATTTAGCCGTAAGGATGGCTATTCTTTTAGAGAGAGAGAGATTTACTTAAAGAAAGCATTACAAATAAGCATAAAGATTAACTTTCTCTTTTAAGCATTAAGACTTTAAGAAAAATCTTGATTTGGATTAAAAAAATCATTTAGAAAGCTTCTCAAGCTTGAGAGGGGTTGAGAAGAAGAAAGTTATTGAGAGAATTGAAAAAAAATCATAAAAAATCAATTTTACCTCCAAGTTTGGCTTGATTCTCTAATTGAAGTGAAGCCCCTGACCAATCAATTGGTCCAGCAATAGGAGAAGAGTAACTCCAAGAGTTGTTGTAGAGAGAGAGAGCTCTAAGCTCCCAAGAGAGAGAAAAATTTAAGGAATAATAAAAAATATGATTATTTAATATAATATTGGCATGGTATAGCTTCAATATGAAAATGCAAAGGCATGAGGGTCTATTTATAGGTGAGGGAGGCCACTAACCAAGTCCAACTGGATTCTAGAATTTTCCAAGTTCAATTTGACTCAATTTGGACAAGATTTGGACTAGTTTCGCTCCCTTTTTTATTTGATTTGATCCAGGAGAGTGGAGAGAAAAAAATATCACATTTTTTTAAATTAAAAACCCTTCCACACATGTGAAAGAGATGCCTACCTCAAGAGTCACCCTTTCATTACCAAGGTTTCAAAAATGCATCATTATTTCAAAATATCTCATTTTTTTAGTAATATCTCAAAATTTTTAACTAATAAACCTTATACTCAGTCAACTCTTCATCTTATGTGAGCATTTACTCATTTTTGGGTATTTTATTTTATTCTTTTGGATTTATCTCATCCCAACACTTGGATTAATCCAATTGGCCCATTGGAACCTTAATTGGACCATAATCAAAAAAAAAGAAAATGTAGACCCTTAGACTGTCTCTTTTACACATTTTTGATGAATTCCTAATGCACATTGGAAAGTTCATTTTGAACTTTTGTTTCAGGGGAATCCATTTTAGACACTAGGAGGATTTTTATATCCAAAGATATCTCAATTTTGGATTATCTCTCTCTAGATATTTTCTCTCTCTAGGCCAAAATAGGCTAAAACAAGATCTTTCTTCTATTTCAGAGAGGGGAATAATTATAAAAATAGAAGGGGAGGTTCTTATACCTTTACTCCTCAAAAGCTAGAGGGAGGAATCTTAAATCCTACCCCACTTAAAAATCATGAGATGTCCTAGCTGGAGAATAATCTCTTTCACCTTCAGATCCAACTGATTCTTGGGTTTGTTATAGTCTGGTCAACCTATGCAAAATCCTAGGATAAAGATCCCTTCTACAAGAAGAACATATAGAACTCATTATCAGAGAACAATTCATTCAAAACATATCATTCATATCCTTAACACAATAATGGTCCATCAGACCGAAAATTCTATCTGAACATTCCCCACAAAAATTTCAGTTATGCAAGTTCTCAATTTGTCATCCCTTAATTAGATCCACTAGGTCAAAGGTCAAATAGCAGCAATTAGTCAACACTATCCACTAATCTCATAGTGATCTACTAAAGGTCATAATTATCTTCCAGTTACTAACATCATCACTGGGGTTCTCCCCATTCATCCTCATTGTGGCTTTGTTCAACTTATTTTCTTTTAACCATAATTTAGAAATCATCATTTTTAAATCAGAATCCAAATCAATTCATCAATTCTCAACCAGAATTCAAAAATCATATTAACCAGCATTTGAATTCATCCTCTGAATAGCATTTTTTCTTATAACTTCAAGGTCTTAGATTTACTTGTGTGTATTGTCAGTAAAAGAGCTACAGATATACCCACGGTATATATAGGTAGTCAATGGTCCTTGGAGCTAAAAGGTAAATACCATCATATCTAGGCCTCAAGCAAGTCAGGGATTCCATACAATTGTGGTACTTCCATTTGAAGACCCAATTTTCAATTTATGAATCTTCATTTTGAATATCAATTTGTATGAATTTCATCACACAATTACAATCTTTTACTGGTACTTCATAAATTTTTGACGTTTCTTGCTTCTCGATTGATCCACTTTAGCCAATTCACTCTGATACTAGCTGAAAGATCTGTGCCCCCTCCGCGCAATGAATTTGGGGGTGCTAGCAGCACTTCTTGCACAGGGCAGAGCCTCTCACTCAGGGCCTCACCCACGGATATCTGGACAAGAGACTAATCCCTTGGTTCTTCCAAAATCAAACTTGAAAAAACTTCCCTCGTCCAACAGACATAGGCGATGTCTCCGGGATATTTTATTCTAACGTAGTCAAGGTCTTCACTAACCAAACTGATCTGACCGAACCCGTAAGTCTCATGGTCAGATCAAGGAAGAGACTTGCACTTAGATCATAGAGTCCAATTCTTTTTTCCTCATCAAGAGTGTTATATGCACATTATGTGTGCATATACTAGGAGGCTAACCCACATTAGGCTTGTGAGCATGGGAGCATGGGAACAAGCTCTAGTGGAGCATGGGTTAGGACTAACCTTAAGGGTTAAGGTCAGGGTCAGGCATCCGAGAGTCACACATGGAACAAGCTCTAGTGGAGCATGGGAACAAGCTCTAGTGGAGCATGGGTTAGGACTAACCTTAAGGGTTAAGGTCAGGGTCAGGCATCCGAGAGTCACACATGGAAAATGGAGAGTCAAGAGTCACTTGAGGGCCCTCCTATTTAATAGGGACATGGGACACATGGGGCACACTCACTCAAGGGAGGCTAAAACTATATTAGCTTGAGGTTAAGTTATGTTATGCTCTCTTGTGTAGAGGATCATAACTACTCACCTACTATTTCACACTATAGCTAAATGCTATTGGATTAGAGTTATACCTCTTGATGGTATGGGACATCAAGGTAAAGGTATGATGTATTTCATTATAATTCATGTGTGCATCCCTTGGGCTCAGGGGTGGTCGGGTGGATGAGTTTATGTCTGATTTATGCATGTTTATGAATAACAATTATCTAGAGAGATCTTAGGGTTTTAACAGTGGTATCAGAGCAATCTCTAGTTAATTATTATTAATTTTTCTTTTTTATTATAATTTTTTATATTTTTTTAAAGTAAATTTTAATATTTACTAATAAAAATATTATTTTATTGATTTGTGTTTATGATTTGCACGTGGATCATCGATATGGCGATTGGAATGCATGTTACTACTATTCAATGGATGAATCGTTGTTGCGGGGAAATTTCGTGAGTTTAATGCTATTTTTTTATGGTTTAAAATAAGCATTAATGAATTTTTTTACAAAAATACCAGATATTTGTGTGGATATTTTTGGTAGAATGGATTCCCTAAATTTCTAGAAATTTTAGGAATTTTTTTCTAATTTTTTAGAATTTGTTTGAGCATTTTTATGATTAAAAATATATTTTTTATACATTTTTTACAGGTTTTTCCGCAGGCATGCGATCAAATTTCTACCGATTTTCTGCTAAAATGTAGTAAGGGGCAGCGTGTTGATGCATGAAATTCTCTCTCGTGTGCGTGGGACCCTCTCCGCTTCTCAAATCTGATTTCTCTCATCTATTTTCCTCCCGCTCGCTCGTGTGAACTTCTTTTAAAAGGAATTTTTTTAATTAAACATAAATCATAATTAATAATGTTATATGCACATTATGTTTGCATATACTAGGAGGCTAACCCACATTAGGCTTGTGAGCATGGGAGCATGGGAACAAGCTCTAGTGGAGCATGGGTTAGGACTAACCTTAAGGGTTAAGGTCAGGGTCAGGCATCCAAGGGTCACACATGGAAAATGGAGAGTCAAGAGTCACTTAAGGACCCTCCTATATAATAGGGGCATGGGGCACACTCAAGGGAGGCTAAGACTATGCTAGCTTGAGGTTAGGTTATGTTATACTCTCTTGTGTAGAGGATCATAACTACTCACCTACCATTTCACACTATAGCTACATGCTATTAGATTGGAGTTATACCTCTTGATGGTAGGGGACATCAAGGTAAAGGTATGATGTATTTCATTATAATTCATGTGTGCATCCCTTGGACTCGGGGGTGGTCGGGTGGATGGGTTTATGCCTAATTTATGCATATTTATGCACAACAATTATCTAGAGAGATCTTAGGGTTTTAACAAAGAGGCACAACCATTGATTATTTTCCATAGAACAAGGGTTATCTAGGACTCACTTCAACTATCGTAATTTAATAGAATTAAGTCTCATTTTAGGGATCCATTAGTCCAGCCTAAATCCCATGGGTTAGCCAACCGCCCAACCACTATACTGATAGGATCCATTTAGGAATTTGGTTATGTTTTGCTCCAGGTAACAGGGAAAAGAGTTCCCACGCCCCCTAACCGGCGCTTCAAGCAAACTTCAAGATAGTCACACCACTTCCACAAATTGCCAGTTTCACAGATTCAGCTATCTTTAAAACAATCTTTTAATGAAACCATAGTATCACTGATCATAATCCTCCAAAATATCCAACTTGAATTCTAATTTCCAATCATTCCTTCATCGGTGTACCTATGGCATCATTGGCAACCAAAACGCTCACCACCTATTCAATCAGGGGCCTTTTCAATAGTTCCTAGCTCATAGTACCTGGCAATATAATTACATAAGAAAATCTAGATGGACTCTCTGTTGAAGATTAGCAAGATCATCCAACAGATCCATATAAAAGAGCCATGGACTCATCCGTTGAGGATCAGCAAGGACGATCAACCGGATCCATGCCCAAGTTCAAAAAACAACTCTAACACCTTGTTCCATTTTTCTTCCCCGACGCACGCATGGGTATCTTCGGCGACCCGGAGCCCAAGCACCATATGGTCAGCACCCTCTAGGCTCCTTCACAGGTCACCTAGCGCTTCACTCATAGGCCGCTTCCTTGGTCCCTCATCCACTGTACCGGAAGCTCACCATTTAAATCGAACCGAGGCTGGTCAAGACCTCGGCCAACCTTGCTACGCAAGACGTCCTCCATTGACTCTCCGTAAGCTGTTGCAACTTTATCACTTAGGTCTCCACAACCTCATTCACAAGGTGGTCAAAAGGTTTCCCAGCATTCTTGACATAAAACAGTCATTTAAAAATAGGTTTCAT
Organism: Cibotium barometz; assembly: GCF_041138505.1. NCBI lineage: Eukaryota > Viridiplantae > Streptophyta > Polypodiopsida > Cyatheales > Cibotiaceae > Cibotium > Cibotium barometz. Next base: position 30,918,857 of record NC_141107.1, on the reverse strand, counting down.
AAATACTATTTCTAAAACGAACTCTCATCTTTCCACATTGTTCCACATCATTTCTCGTTATTCCACATTCTTCTACATCAATTCACATTACTTATTCCACATCTAGTAATATGTATTCTATCGTCTTCATCCATTCTCATCCAATCACATCATATTACATCTCATAACATCCATCCTCGTCACATCTACCCATATCCACATCACATCACATCTCATCCATTCACATCTACCCTGATTCACATCACATCACATCACATCCACCTTACATCTTATCCATCCATTCACATTACATCACATTCATTTATATTCATTGAGATCCACATCTTATCACATCACATCCATCCACATCACATCTCATCCATTCACGTCTCATCACATCATATTCCAATCCATTTACATCTTATCATATCATATTCACATCACATCACATCCATTCAGATATCATCACATCACATTCACATCCATTCACATCTCATCGCATCCATTCAGATATCATCACATCACATTCACATCCATTCACATCTCATCGCATCCATTCATATCTCATCACACCCATTCACATCCATCACGCCCATTCATATCCATCACATTCATTTCATCCACATCACATCACATACATTCCATCCACATCTATCCTTATCACATCACATTCATTTCATCCATATCACATCACATTCATTCCATTCATATTACATTACGTCCACATCTATCCACAATCACATCTCATTCATTCCATCCACATTACATCACATCCATATCATCCATATCTCATCACATCCATTCACATATCATCACATTCATCCACATCCATCGATTAATTCACATTCACATCCATCCATTCATTCACATGCACATCTATCCACATCCGTCCATTCATTCACATTCACATCTATCCACATCCAGATTCCATTCATTCATATGCACATCTATCACTTTACATCTCATTCTCATCCATTTACATCAATTTTTTCTTATAACCTCAAAGTCTTATATTTACTTGTATATATTGTCAGTATAAAGAGCTGCAGATATACCCATGGTATATAAGGGTAGTCACGGTCCTTGGAGCTATAAGGTAAATACCATCATATCTAGGCCTTAAGCAAGTCAGGGATTCCATACAATTGCGGTACTTCCATCTGAAGACCCAATTTCAAACTTATGAATCTTTATTTTGAATATCAATTTGTATGAATTTCATCACACAATTACAATCTTTTACTGGTACTTTATAAATTTTTAACATTTCTTGCTTCTCAATTGATCCACTTTAGCCAATTTGCTCTGATACCAGCTGAAAGGTCCCTGCCCCCTCCGCAACAAATTCAGGGGTGCTAGCAGCGGAAGTAGCACTTCTTGTGCAGGGTAGAGCCTCTCACTTGGGGCCTCGCCCACGGATATCTAGACAAGAGACTAATCCCTTTGTTCTTCCAAAACCGAACTCAGAAAAACTTCCCTCGCCTAGCAAACATAGATGATTTCTCTGGGATATTTTATTCTAACGTAGGTCTTCACTAACCAAACTGATCCGACCGAACCCGTAAGTCTCATGGTCAGATCAAGGAAGAGACTTGCACTTGGATCATAGAGTCCAACACTTTTTTCCTCCAAGAGGCACAGCCGTTGATTCTTTTTCATAGAACAAGGGTTATCTAGGATTTACTTCAACTATCGTAATTTAAAAGAATTGAGTCCTAGTTTAGGGATCCATCAATCCACCCTAACCCCATCCAATCCCATGGGTTAGTAGCCAACCGCCCAACCACTGTAGTGATAGGATCCATTGAGGAATCTGGTTATGTATTTCCCCAGGTACCAGGGAAAAGATTTCCCAGGCCCCCTAGCTAGTGCTTCAAGCAAACCTTCTTGTGCTTCATTAATTTGATGGAGCCTTTGAGCCGCCATCCTCTGAGTATCGTGTAGTTGCTTCGTAAACTGTGTCATGGTCTCTTGATGCTCCAATTATTTCCTATGTGCTTCTACCTGGCTCGCACGTAGCCTTTAAGCTCTTCATAATAATGACCTCCCTGTGAGTCGACGCTATTGCTTCAAGGTTTGCCTTTATGTTTTGCACTTGTGTAGTTGCATCCTTCAGGGTGGCGTTCGTATCATGGAGCATATGTGTCGTTAGTAGGTGGCATCGCCAAACTTTTGCTCTTGTTCCCAATTTTCATTTGATTCAGCTTCCAGTGCCTTATGTGGATCGTGGAGTAGCGCTTCTAGGCCTTCCATTATTTCCTGCATGAATTGGTGATAGTCAATGTCCTGTAAGGAGAGGGTAGCTAAGGTAGTCTTTATCTTCCAATTTCCTTCTTTTGCCCGGACTTGAAGGCTCTGGCATTCTTTGTCTTTTACTTGACTCTAGGGGAGCCTCTATGTTTGGGACATCATAGCATAGTGGAGGCTACACTCCAACCCACACACTTGTCAATCCGTGAATGCAACCCGGTTAGCACATAGAGGCTATCCCGAATGGGAGAAGATGAGTTAACCACATACTAATGACTTCTAGTCCTACTCAATCCTTCTTCAACACTCAAGCAATCAATCTAACACAATCAACACATCAATCTAACATAATCAAAGCATCAAGATTAGGCTACACTTAAGCACAAAAAATGCAACTTATGCAAAGAACCTAACATGCAAAGAGCTATCACACAAGCCTCAACTACACATCATTTCATGCACAAGCTTCATCACATGCACTCTACAACTCACAAATCAAAACATCATTAAGAAATCTAGATTAGCAAGTGTGTAGACCAAAACCTCATATCATTGAAAATGTAGAGAATAGAGAGTACAAGATTGAAGCATGAATGGAGATGGAGAGCTTTGGGAGAGCACATGAGAAGGAGCTATGGAGCAAGCTCTCTCTATGAGCCTCTCAACCAAATGACCAAAGAGTCCTCTAGCTCTCAAATGAGCCACCTTTTATACAAAAACTCTAGAACTCCCAAAAGTTCCCATGTGGGATTATTGTCAAGCCCTCTCCCACATTCATCTACAACTTGGAACTCTTTTCAAGAGCCCTAAGTGTCTTTTTTGTTGCATCCTTGTATTGATCTTCATTCGTCATGCAACACTCTAGTTCTTGTACTGGGATTGTGGCTTCTTCTACTTCTCATCCCTCTCTGCAGCTTGTTGTCTCATTGCTTGTTCTTGACTTATCTCTGTTTGTGTATCTGCTAGGCTTGAATCTTTGAGAGGAGAGAGGTCTTTAAAAATGAGCTGTGCTTGCTGGGCTTGTTGGAGGGGTGATTTGTTGCTAGGGTTCCTGCACGATAGGGCCAAGTATCTGTTCTTGGCCTCTTGGTACGAGTAGATTTTTGTTGCCACCGCCTCTTCCAGTTGTTGTGATTCAACTGCAACATTGATGAGTATTCCTCTCATCTTTTTATCTGTTTTATGTTTTCGGTCTTTTTTCATCTGCTTGATGAGATCCTTGGTCTCCATCAATACTTCTTGCCCATCCTCTACCTTGCCCAGTTGCTTCTTTAGGTTGGTCGAGCATGAGTGTGAGCTACATTTTCTCTTCAGGTTCAGGCTCTTTGATTGAGAACCTGTGTGAGGAGGTATGGATTGTTGATCTTTGATTGATGGGCCTTCAAGTAGTTCTCCATCTCCTTATGGAGATAGAATGCCCAATCCTCCTCCTTTTCTTCATAAGCCTTGGCGATCCTATTTAAGCTCACTCGATTGTATTTGTTTACAGGCTTTATTTGCATCATTAGGGACATTGCTCTACATGCCTTCTCTGTAGCTTCATCTTGGATATTGTCCTATTTGGCTCCATTTGAATTATAGGCATCCTTCTTGAGCATATCCTTTATGGGCATCGTACCAATAATGTTGTGTTTGTGGGCTTTGATTGTAGGTGGAAGTTGCAAGGCATCTCTTATTAAGTCCTCGGTGATTAGGAGCTGTTCAATGGTGCCATTAGCCTTTGTGATTCTTCCTCTTTTGGTTTGCTTGTCGTATGTCTTCAGGTACTCCGCGTAGAGATCTGTGTCGATCATGCGGGGAATTATCTCCGCCATTCTCCCGAGGATGACTTTGTCTATAGAGTTTTGCCTTTACTTTCGCATCTTCTAATATGTGGAGACACTCTGGGCTGTGGGACTGGAGAGTTACCTTCCCGTGGGGGTGTGATAATCTCCTTCCGGATGAGGGTGCCCTGGAATGATTGGGCATAAGGGCCCAAGAAATTTTTCTTTCGCTTACTTGTCCCTTGTTGTCTGTGGTTGGCTGGGGACCCCCCGTAGCACTGCTTGCTTGAGTGGTAGATGGGTGCTCTCACGGGCTTGAGACTCTGAGACAGACATTTGTATAAGGCATATAAAATCAATTGAATGACTAGTGGGTTGGTTTTTTTTTCTTTTTCTTTGGTTAGTAATTTAGTGGAAGTAGGTTAGTCTGGATGAAGAGAATGCTAGTGTATTAGGATTCTAGTGATTAGTTAATAGTCAAAGTATGTCCATGTATAAGGCGTGAAAATGTAGGATTATGACGTGAAACACTGTGGCGTGAATATGCAGACGTGAAACACATACGCATGAACACTTACACGTGAAACCCTTGGACATGAAACTGTGTGGCGTAATTATGCAGACGTGAATTACTTGGACGTGAAACTGTTACGTGAAATATTGTGGTGTGAATATGTAGACGTGAAACACCTACACGTGAAACACTTAGATGTGAAATAGTGTGACATGAAACACATCCATGTGAATATGTAGACGTGAAACAGTGTGATGTGAGTATGAAGACGTGAAACACCTACATGTGAAACACTTGGATGTGAAACTGTGTTACGTGATTATGTAGACGTGAAACACCTACACATGAAACACTTGGACATGAAATTGTGTTATGTAAAACACCTCCACGTGAATCTGCAAGCGTAAAAATGCAGGAACTGGCGTGGGCCATGAATTTACAGGATTTGTTTGTGGAAGGGAAACAACTATGTTTGCACATGCTTATAGTGTATGGTTCATAAGAATGGATTTTTACATATATTGCAAGACAACAGGAATTGATTCATATAATTGATTGATATCAAATGCAAGAGGACAGGAATTCATTCATACAATTGATTGATATCATAAAAAAGAGAAAAAAGGAAAGAAAAGAAAAGAAAGAAGTTCAGCTCCCACCTCGAAAGAGATCGGTTGGGCGGTTGTACAATGAAAGATGTTTGAAGATGCACGATGAATGAACATAGCTCACACACGATGCAAAATGACCACGAAAAAGAAGAAAATTTGATTTTATAACGCAGTCGTCAGAGAAAGCAGCTACGTTTAATGAAGAATGCCACGTTTCACTATATAATTGGCTGCCCAATGGCTGTAGTTTTGTTCATGGTGTGAATCATTGTTTCTGCAGCTTCACGTGAAGTACAGAAGATCAAATCTTTTTCTTACTGCTGTTGTAAGATTCCTCCCTCTAGCTTTTGAGGTATAAAGGTGTAAGAACTTTCCCTTCTATTCTTGTAATTATTCCCCTCCCTGAAATAGAAGAAAGATCTTGTTTTATCCTGTTTTAGCCTAGAGAGAGAAAATATCTAGAGAGAGATAATTCAAAATTAAGATATCTTTGGATAAAAAATTCCTCCTAGTGTCTAAAATGAATTTCCCTAAAACAGAAATTCAAAATGAACTTTCCAAGGTGCATTTGAAATTAATTGAAAACTAGTATTGGACCCGCGCGTTGCTGCGGCCGACAGGTAGAGTTCTAGAAAAAATAAACTCAGTTTCTCCAATTTAGGTCATGTTTTAAGTAAACACAATACATTATTTCAAGTGACTTTATATATACATATCTCAAAATAACATCCATGTCTCGTAAATTTATGGCGAAAACAAAAATATCATAGTAATGTAGCATACGAAGATGCAAAAAAGGACCAATATTACATATTCTCAAAATGCACCACAAAATACGTATTCTTAGTCAGTAATGTCAGAATCAACAAATTGAATTCTTCTCTTGTGAGAAGGATCATTCAATTGTCTCCTCATCACAATACGCTCTCTATTGTAAAGCGGTGATCCATCCCGCACATGCTCTACTATCGATGAATGCAAAGGACCTGCACAAACGAAACAATGATAAATCAAATCTGCACATAACGACACATTGATAAATAAAATCGCAAAAAAATCTTATAATAGAAAAACATAATCAAAATTACCTCGTACAATAGAACATCGAGTGGATGGTACATGAGGAGCTCTAGTATAAAACGCATAACGAATACCAATGGTCATGATGGATGTAAGAAACAACCACTCATCGGGTACTGAATACCCCTCAAATGATGCAAAGCATCTGTCCATCTCTCTCCAAAACAAATAGACACCCCACTCCTCATCAAGAACACCAATCCCGTACATCTCGATGCCTTCGTCGACAACTCTTACCATAAACGTATCAATGTCATGTAATATCCTAAAATCAAAGCATAACAAATAGGTTATACAATTATTTATATATAGATTCAAAAAATATTCATACAATGCCTAACAATTACACTTATACTTACCCATCCCTATAAGCATCAATCATAATCCCTGCTACGTGACCTGCAGTAATAGGAGCTGACCATAGCGGTGGCTCTGTATACAGATAGACATTAGTATAGAATGTCATGTTCCATACTTTGTAATCAAGAAAAATTAAGCAAATATAGAGAAAAACTCACGTACTATCCTCGACAAAGGCATGTCCAATGTAAAGGTAATCTTAGACATGTCTGTCAAAACATAAACAACAAAAATAGGTACTTTTACCATGGACAAATATGTATAAAAAAAGAAATCACAACAAAATTAATCAAATTACAGAACTTAAATAAGAAACCTGACTTGTCACTCTGAAGTCATCAAGATCTCCTTATAAACAATATTATTTGTTGTAGGTGTATAACTTTGAAGATCATCAAATGAACACTCCACATTAGCGTTATCCTCAAGTAACACCTTCACAGCATGAGGAGAGCGTGCTCGTGACAACGTGACATACAGTTGTCCATGAGTAAACACTGGAGTACACAAATACAACCCCAAGACATTTAGGGTTTGGCCTTGTGATTTGTTTATTGACATGCCAAATGCCAGCCGCACGGGAAACTGTCTCCTCCTCATGGTGAATGGTAGTTGGGCCTCGCTGCATATAAAGGTAATCCGTGGAAGAAATACTCTTTCACCAACTTTAGTACCAGTGATGATTTCAGTCTCCAAGACTTTAGAGTGAAAGGCCTTACATATCATCCGCGTACCATTACAGAGTCCACGTCTTGGATCCAAGTTACGAAGCAAAATAACAGGAGCTTCTAACTTTAAAACCAAGCAGTGAGGTGGATATCCGCCCCGAAGGTCGATTGTGTTCAAAAATTCTATGGAATATAGGAATGAATTTTCATCATTTTCAAGAATTGAATCTGCACTGAAATATTGCTTAGGCTCACCAGGCATTGCATCCAAAGCTGTCTTATTCACAATATCCACTTGACTGTTTATCGGAGCAAGAATAGCACGCTCACTAAAGTATGAAGCATATGTCGTAGTGATAGCCAATTCAGAGTATACCCAATGTACCAAGTCTTTAAGACTCGATCTTTGCAAGACCATATTACTTGGTAGTGTCACCATCGTATTATCATTGCTACAATCCACTCCATTCCCAATATTCATGACCCACTGTTTAAACTCATTGCATCCATTAGTATTGCTTGATTGAATACGCATATTTCCAGCTAACTTTAGAACTTTGATAGAGTTCCATAGAAAGGAACGACACAATGCTGCATTAACAATATCCTCACGTCTTCCCTTCATAATAACAGGCAAGATTTGTCTAAAATCTCCTCCCATTAATACAACCTTTCCACCAAATGGCTTATCTGAGAATAATACATCTTGTAAGCTCCTATCCAATGCTTCAAAAGCATAACGATGAATCATTGGAGCCTCATCCCAAATAATGAGCTTACAAACTCTCAAAACCTCAGCAAGTTGTCCATGTATAGGGATTTTGCAAGTTGAAGAATTGTTTAGCTCCAGAGGTATCTTGAATCTAAAATGTGCAGTACGTCCATTTGCCAAGAGTAGAGAAGCAATACCTGACGATGCAGTGGCCAAAGCAACATACCCTTGTCCACGTACTCGCGCAAGCAAGCAATTATACAAATAGGTCTTGCCCGATCCCCCCGGACCATCCAGGAAAAAAATGTCACCTGCATCTGTCGCAATTGCATGCATTACAGCATCGAAAGCAACACGCTGGCTATCTGTTAATGTTGACTCCATAGCACTTGACAGGTTATATTGTTCCACAGTATCAAAAGATCTCTCTTCCAAAAGCAATGTATTTTCACCCAAGACTTCCAAATCAGTTCTGTTTAGTTCAGCCATTCCTTCAAAATCTACCAATGTCCGTCTCTGAGCACGAAGAATTTCTTCCAAATGTAGTAGTGCATGAGTTTCAGCTAATTGTTCAATACCAATAAACTGACCCCTGCTTCTCGATAACTGGTATAGAAAATCTTCTATCATTTCTTCTCGAAATCTCTTCCACAATATTCCTGGACAGGAAGGCTCACAAAATAGCAATATAGTACCAAAAAGACATCTCAATTGCAAGGCATTTTGCATAGATGATGCTTCCTCCATACATGCAACCCATTCAGAATCATCTTCCAGTATCCCTCTGGCAATGCAAGCTGCCTTGAAAGAAGGATAGATGTGACCATTGAGCGAACGCAAATCTTCAAATGACTTAGATCCTTTACATATTGTAAGAAGTAGGCGAACATAGTATGCCTCACCTGCCAAAGGAGCTACAAAGTACATGCGCCCTATAGTGTTTCTAATCTTTCTTTTGGTCCATTTCTTCAACCTGGAGTTCCAAACCCATTGTTGAGGGAAATCACTATACAATGTATTGTTTGCTTCAGGATGTTGTTGATTACAGGTAAACCATTCAGTCATAGTAGTCTTGCCTACATTTTCCCTCTGAAAAACATCTGCAATATTATCATCATCTCTGAAGATAACATTATGACCCCCATCTAAGTGTACTTGCAACCGTTGCACATCAGGCTTCTCATTGTGTAAATCATACTCAAAGAGTCTGATGCAGAGACGTAACGTGCATCCAAATACCTCTGAATCTCATCGACTACGCAAGCAGCATTAACATCCCCACCTTGTACAGTGCTAAATCTTATTGTTGCTCTGTCATGCCCCTTGTATATGTACTTGTAAAGATATTTCACTGCTGTTATTGTTGAGCATATTTCCACATTTACATGAGCATATATGTGATTGAAAGATAAGGGTTATATGGCACAACCCATCTATTATCAACATTACACTTTTTCAATGCCACAGTTCTTCCATCATTTCGACGCATATACACGGGGTAACCACTCTCATCCACAGTAGTCTCTTGTGCAAAAGCTCGTGGATAGTTCCTTGTGCATTTCCCTTTATCCATACAAATTGCACTTGGATTGAATGGCCCACAGGGCCCATGGATATTGCAATGCAACACGACATCATGCAGAGCAGGAAACATTTGCTTGTCAGGCAATTCGGCACATACTAATCTGTCATAGTCTTGGAGAGTCTTAGGTTTATGGGCACTATCCAAGATCAATAACGTGTGTGAATGAGGCAATCCTCTTTTTTGGAACTCAATGACACTCACATATCCAATCACCTTACCAAAGAGCTCCTTCTTCACGATATTTTTCATCATATCTGAATGTTTTTGGTGAAATACTCTAGTAGTCAAATCAGGCCGGTCACATGCACTTTGCCCCGGGAGTAAAGCATCTAATACCTCTGGCCACTTTGGGTTACAGGTGAAAGTAATGAATAAATCGGGCTTGCCCTTTGAACGAACAATTGCCATGGCATCCTGATAAAGTTGATACATTTGTCGTGGCCCACCAGTAAAACTGGAAGGTAACACTATTCTACTTCCTACTGTCCTTCCTGCAATACCACTTCCACTTCCTTCCACATGAAGCATGTCTGCTAAACCACTATAAACCTCTGAACGCAAACTTTTTTTATTATGGCGTAGCCAAGATAATCGTGACTCTTCAACACTGCAATAGGCATCAACCATAAACTGTTGCAACAACCTTCCACCACGTAGCAAGCATGCATTTGTATCTGGGCGAATTTGCAATCGATAAGCATAGTATTGTCGTTGAGTCACACAATGACCATTTCTCAATGCACTCACTTGTGCATCAGCATAAGGGATTCTCAAGTGCCATCCATCCTCCCCTCTTGGAAATAACATGACGTACACAAGAGGCATATAGCACCTATGCAAATTAGAGATGTGTTTGCATGTGCCTTCTCGAGTATGCAATAAAATATCATGACGACCAACATTATGATCATCACCTTGACCAATCATGATACCAGCAATCTCGGAAGCTGTTGGCATTGAGTACTGCCTAGATGTGGATTTCGTCTCACATATAGTCATTTTCAAATCCAAACTTGGATTGTCACTCAACATTCTTCCCACATACTTAAAAGCTTGTGCAAATGGATTAGAAGTGTGCATCATCGATTGAAGTGCTTCTAGGGTTGTGGATTCCAATCCATTCATGACACCTAGTCGATTTTGTAATTCGTGCTCAGTATCAAACACATACAACTGTGCAAACTGTGGCTTAGGATTGTACATATTATTGGGAACCAAGGACCCAATCCGATGATAAACAGTTCCATGCACCTTGAAAGTATAGACACTACTATTGTGAAAGAGAGAGTCATCTATTTGTGTACCCAATGATGAAAAAGCCAACACACTATTATAAGCCCTGATGTTTTCTTGAAATTTTTTACTTGTAGTGTCACTACCAATCAAAAGAGATCTTAATGGCTCAGGTGGTTCAGCAAGTGAAGGAACAAACACACGCCCATGTTTACAACAATATTTGCCAAGAACCTGTCCACAACTCATCTTCTTTTCACTTGCCCATAATTGTGCTCCACAAAACCGACACTCATGTGTCATCCCTCCTAATGAGTGACTTAAAGTGCACGAATATACCAAAGGCCAAGTAGCTGCATGTGTACCTTGTACGGGCGGGAGTTCATGGAGGATAGACAAAATCCCTCCCTTTCTTTTTTCAAATACATAAGAGGGAATTTCTTCGATACTCTCCCTTCTTATTGTATTAGCAAATGGTACTTCTCTCTCTTCATGGGCAAAAAAGGAACACATTGTAATTGCATTACCCTCATTTACTCTTCTGGAGCTGCATTATAAGAGGTCCTATTTCTAGCGATGAAGCGACGGTACCTTCTTGTAAGTCTCAAACTTTGAACCAGTGATATCCCTGAATAAACTCCACTTGCCATTTCCCTTGTTATTTCTTTCAAAAGAGTCCTATTCCTAGCAATTTCACGGCGAACACTTCTAGCACTCTTGTTAGATATCCTTTTATCTCCACCCAGGGCAATTTGAGACCTCTTAGTGCTAGATTGAGGTAAACACATCAAAGTTTCTTTTGCTACTTGTCTTTGTGCACAAAAGGTATCGTTTTCTGCAAGAATCCCATGAGTCTCTTGCATCAATATATCACCGGTATTACAGGTAACATTATGCATCCTTGCATCACAACAATGAGGTTCACTATCCCTTGACTCCTGTGCACATTTTATTTTTTCATTTCTTCTTCTTTTCCTTGGAGCATTCAGGGAAATGGTCTGAAGAGGACACCTCAAACTACGTGTCTCTACCATTCTTGCTATAAACCTAATTCCATCATAAAATAGTAAAGTCAGTTTCTTTATTATAAAATAGTAAAGTCAGTTTCTTTATTATAAAATAGTAAACATTGAATAAAAATAACAATATTTTTTCTATAATATTTGTGTATACACATAATATACAATCCCTCATGAGATTTTCTCCAATCTTCACATACATACTAAAAGATTAAAAAGCTCTCTCTCTCTCTCTCTCTCTCTCTCTCTCTCTCTCTCTCTCTCTCGGGATGACATTTACCCACCTGGGTTTAAGTCTCCCCATCGATTGGGTAGAAATAACCCTCTAAGTCGACGTTAAGCGGTCTAGTCTCAAGTGGGTATATACACATGTATATGTATATATATATATACACACACACAACATACATATATATATGTATATATATATATATATATATATATATATATATATATATATATTCATGTATATACATGTATATACAGATATATATATATACATGTATATACACATGTATAGATAGATATATATATATGTGTATATCTACATCTATATATACATGTGTATATACATGTATATACATGAATATATATATATATATATATATATATATATACATGTATATATATATATACATGTATATATATATATATACATGTATATATATATGTATAGATATATATATATATATATATATATATATATACATGTATATATATATCTATACATATATACATGTATAT